>NC_045721.1:28893709-28936158 GCF_009834535.1 Camelus ferus
GTGACTATAGGCAGCTGCGTGGGGGCGGCCCCAATCCTCCCCCACCCACTCGACCGCGTTCCGGAATTCTGAGTGTGGGGAGGTTCCGTCATCTGTCTGCAGCGCCTGCGATCTCCTAGGAGCCTTCCGTGTGTCTTCCACTAGTGTCTCCTAGTGCTGGCTGCCGGGAAGTCGCGGGGGATAGGCTTGAAATGCAGGTAGCATCTAGTGCCTCCCCCTGGACAGATGAGGTAATTAGCGGACTTCTGCCTGCAAGGGAACAACTGTGACACCAGGCAGCTGCGTGGAGGGCGGCCCCAATCCTCCCCCACCCACTCGGCCGCGTTCCGGAATTCTGAGTGTGGCGAGGTTCCGTCCTCTGTCTGCAGCAACTGGGATCTCTTGGATCCCTCCGTGTGTCTTCCCTGAGTGTCTCCTAGTGAGGGCTTTGGGGAAAGGCGGGGGTTGGGCTGGATACGCAGGTAGCATCTAGTGCCTCCCCCTGGACAGTTGAGGTAATTAGCGGAATTCGCCGTGCCAAGGAACACCTGTGACACCAGGCAGCTGCGTGGATGGCGGCCCCAAACCTCCCCCACCCACTCGGACGCGTTCCGGAAATCTGAGTGTGGGGAGGTTCCGTCCTCTGTCTGCAGCTCCTGGGATCTTCTAGGAGCACTCCGCGTGTCTTCCCGGAGTGTCTACTTGTGCGGGCTACAATGAAAATGCGGGGGTTGTGCTGGAATTGCTGGTAGCATGTAGTGCCTCCCACTGAACAGGGAAGGTAATTAGCAGAAGTCACCCTGCCAGGGAACACCTGTGACAAGAGGCAACTGCGTGGCGGGTGGCCCCATACCTCCCACACCCACTCGGGCTTGTTCTGGAATTCTGAGTGTGGGGAGGTCCCGTCTTCGGTCTAAAGCGCCTGGTACCACCTAGGAGCCCTCCACGTGTCTTCCCGAGTGTCTCCTAGTGCGGGATTCCGCGGAAATTTGGGGGTTTGGCTGGAAATGCAGGTAGTATGTAGTGCCTCCCTCAGGACCGGGGAGGTTATTAGCGGATTTCCCCTGCCAGGGAACACCTGTGACACCAGGCATCTGCGTGGAATCCGGGCCCAAACATTTCCCACCCAATCGGCCACGTTCCGGAATTCTGAGTTGGGGAGGTTTCGTCCTCTGTCTGCAGTACCTGGGATCTCCTAGGAGCCCTCCGCGTGTCTTCCACAGTGTACCTTTTTGTGGGGTGCCGGGGAAATGCGGGGCTTGGGCTGGAAATGCAGGTAGATTCTACTGCCTCCCCCTGGACAGGGGAGGTAATTAGAGGCTTCCCCCTGCCAGGGAACACATGTGATACCAGGCAGCTTCGTGGAGGTTGGCCCCAAATCTCCCACACCCACTCGGCCGTGTTCTGGAGTTTTGAGTGTGGGGAGGTCCGTACACTGTCTGCAGAAATTGGGATCTTCTAGGAGCCCTCCGCGTTCCTTCCCCGAGTGTCTCCTATTGCGGGCTGCCCGGAAATACGGGGGTTGTGCTGGAAAAGAAGGTAACATGTAGTGTCTCCCCCTGGACAGGGGAGGAAATTAGCGGAATTCACACTGCCAGGAAACACCTGTGACACCAGGCAGCTGCGTACATGGTGGTCCCAAACATCCCCCACCCACTCGGCAGCGTTCCGGAATTCTGAGAGTGGGGAAGTTCCGTACTCTGTCTGTAGCGCCTGGGATGTCCTAGGATCATTCCCCGTGTCTTCCCCGAGTGTATCCTAGTGCGGGGTGCCGGGGAAATGCGGGGGTTGTGGCTGGAAATACAGGTAGTATATAGTGACTCCCCCGGACAGGGGAGGTAATTAGCGGAATTCCCCCTGCCAGGGAACACATGTGACACCAGGCATCTGCGTGGAGGTTGGTCCTAATCTTCCCCCACCCACTCGGCCGCGTTCCGGAATTCTGAGTGTGGGGAAGTTCTGTAATCTGTCTGCAGTGCCTGGGATCTCCTAGGATCCCTCCGCGTGTCTTCCCCGAGTGTATCCTAGTGCGGGGTGCCGGGGAAATGCAGGGGTTGGGCTGGAAATGCAGGTAGCATCTAGGTCCTCCCCCTGGACAGGAGAGGTAATTAGCGAACTTCCCCCTGCCAGGGAACACCTGTGACCCCAGGCAGCTTCGTGGAGTGCGGCCCCAAACCTCCCCCACAAACTCGGCAGCGTTTCGGACTTCTGAGTGTGGGGAGGTTCGTTCTTCTGCCTGCTGAGCCTGGGATCTCCTAGGAGCCCTCCGCGTGTCTTCCCCGAGTGTCTCCTAATACGGGCTGCCGTGGAAAGGCGGGTTTTGTGCTGGAAAACAGGTAGCATGTAGTGCCACCCCCTGGACAGGGGAGGTAATTAGCGGAAATCCCCCTGCCAGGGAACACCTGTGACACCAGGCAGCTGCGTGGATGGCGTGCCAAAAACTTTCCCACCCATTCGGCCGCGTTCCGGAATACTGAGATGGGGAGGTTCCGTCCTCTGTCTGCAGCGCCTGGGACGTCCTCGGAACCCTTCGCGTGTCTTCCCCGAGTGTCTCCTTGTGCGGGCTTCCGGGGAAATTCGGGGGTTGTTCTGAAAACGCAGGTAGCATCTAGTGCCTCCCCCAGGACAGGGGAGGTAATTAGCGGACTTTCCCCTGCCAGGGAACACCTGTGACACTAGGCAGGTTCGTGGAGGGCGGCCCCAAACCTCCCCGACCCACTCGGCCGCGTTCAGTATTTCTGAGTGCGTGGAGGTCCGTAATCTGTCTGCAGTGACTGGGATCATCTAGGCGCCCTCCGCATGTCTTCCCAGAGTGTCTACTAGTGCGGGATGCCGGGGAAATTTGGGGGTTGGGCTGGAAATGAGGTAGCATGTAGTGCCTTCCTCTGGATATGGGAGGTTATTAGCGGATTTCCCATCATGGGAACACATGTGACACCACGCAGCTTCGTGAAGGGCAGCCCCAAACCTCCCACACACATTCAGACTCGTTCCGAAATTCTCAGTGTGGGGAGGTCCCGTCTTCGGTCTGAAGCGTCTGGTATCAACTAGGAGACCTCCACGTGTGTTCCCGATTGTATCCTAGTGTGCGCAACCGGGGAAATTCAGGGGTTGGCCTGGAAATGTAGGTAGCATCTAGTGCCTCCCCTTTACAGGGGAGTAATTAGCGGACTTCCCCTTGCCAGGGAACAGCTGTGACACCAGGCAGCTGCGTGGAGGGTGGCCCCAAACTTCCCTAACCCACTCGGTCGCGTTCCGGAATTCTGAGTGTGGGGATGATCCATCCTCTGTCTGCAGGTCCTGGGATCTCCTAAGAGAACTCCGTGTGTCTACCCGAGTGTAACTCAGTGCGGGGTGCCGGAGAAATTCGGGGGTTGGGCTGGAAATGCAGGTAGCATCTAGTGCCCCCAGCTGGACAGGGGAGGTAATTAGCGGACTTCCCCCTGCCAGGGAACACATGTGACACCAGGCATCTGCGTGGAGGGTGGTCCCAATCATCCCCCATCCACTCGGCCGCGTTCCGGAATTCTGAGTGTGGGGAAGTTCCGTAATCTTTCTGCAGCGCCTGGGATCACCTAGGATCCCTCCGCGTGTCTTCCCCGAGTGTCTCCTAGTACGGGCTCCCGGGGAAAGGCGGGTTTTGTGCTGGAAAACAGGTAGCATGTAGTGCCTCCCCCTGGACAGGGGAGGTAATTAGCGGAAATTCCCCTGCCAGGGAACACCTGTGACAACAGGCAGCTGCGTGGATGGCGTGCCAAAATCTTTCCCACTCATTCGGCCGCGTTCCGGAATTCTGAGTGTGGGGAGGTCCCGACCTCTGTCTGCAGCACCTGGGACGTCCTCGGAACCCTTCGCGTGTCTTCCCCGAGTGTCTCCTTGTGCGGGCTTCCGGGGAAATTCGGGGGTTGTTCTGGAAACGCAGGTAGCATCTAGTGCCTCCCCCATTACAGGGGAGGTAATTAGCGGACTTTCCCCTGCCAGGGAACACCTGTGACACTAGGCAGGTTCGTGAAGGGCGGCCCCAAACCTCCCCGACCCACTCGGCCGCGTTCCGTATTTCTGAGTGCGTGGAGGTCCGTAATCTGTCTGCAGTGACTGGGATCATCTAGGCGCCCTCCGCGTGTCTTCCCAGAGTGTCTACTAGTGCGGGATGCCGGGGAAATTTGGGGGTTGGGCTGGAAATGCAGGTAGCATGTAGTGCCTCCCTCTGGACATGGGAGGTAATTAGCGCATTTCCCATCATGGGAACACATGTGATACCACGCAGCTGCGTGAAGGGCAGCCCCAAACCTCCAACACACATTCAGACTCGTTCCGGAATTCTGAGTGTGGGGAGGTCCCGTCTTCGGTCTGAAGCGTCTGGTATCACCTAGGAGCCCTCCACGTGTCTTCACGAGTGTCTCCTAGTGTGCGCTACCGGGGAAAGGCCGTGGATGGGCTGGAAATGTAGGTAGCATCTAGTGCCTCCCAGTTTACAGGGGAGTAATTAGCGGACATCCCCTTGCCAGGGAACAGCTGTGACACCAGGCAGCTGCGTGGAGGGTGGCCCCAAACTTCCCTAACCCACTCGGCCGTGTTCCGGAATTCTGAGTGTGGGGAAGATCCGTCCTATGTCTGCAGCTCCTGGGACCTCCTAAGAGAACTCCGTGTGTCTACCCGAGTGTAACACAGTGCGGGGTGAAGGGGAAATGCGGGGGTTGTGCTGGAAATGCAGGTAGCATCTAGTGCCTCCCCCTGGACGGGGGAGGTAATTAGCGGACTTCCCCCTGCCAGGGAACACATGTGACACCAGGCATCTGCGTGGAGGGTGGTCGCAATCATCCCCCACCCACTCGGCCGCATTCCGGAATTCTGAGTGTGGGGAAGTTCCGTAATCTGTCTGCAGCGCCTGGGATCTCCTAGGATCACTCAGCTTGTCTTCCCCGAGTGTATCCTAGTGCGAGGTGCCGGGGAAATGCGGGGATTGGGCTGGAAATGCAGGTAGAATCTAGTTCCTCCCCCTGGACAGGAGAGGTAATTAGCGAACTTCCCCCTGCCAGGGAACACCTGTGACCCCAGGCAGCTTCGTGGAGTGCGGCCCCAAACCTCCCCCACAAACTCGGCAGCGTTTCGGACTTCTGATTGTGGGGAGGTTCGGTCTTCTGCCTGCTGAGCCTGGGATCTCCTAGGAGCCCTCCGCGTGTCTTCCCCGAGTGTCTCCTAATACGGGCTGCCGTGGAAAGGCGGGTTTTGTGCTGGAAAACAGGTAGCATGTAGTGCCTCCCCCTGGACAGGGGAGGTAATTAGCGGAAATCCCCCTGCCAGGGAACACCTGTGACACCAGGCAGCTGCGTGGATGGCGTGCCAAAACCTTTCCCACCCATTCGGCCGCGTTCCGGAATACTGAGATGGGGAGGTTCCGTCCTCTGTCTGCAGCGCCTGGGACGTCCTCGGAACCCTTCGCGTGTCTTCCCCGAGTGTCTCCTTGTGCGGGCTTCCGGGGAAATTCGGGGGTTGTTCTGGAAACGCAGGTAGCATCTAGTGCCTCCCCCAGGACAGGGGAGGTAATTAGCGGACTTTCCCCTGCCAGGGAACACCTGTGACACTAGGCAGGTTCGTGGAGGGCGGCCCCAAACCTCCCCGACCCACTCGGCCGCGTTCCGTATTTCTGAGTGCGTGGAGGTCCGTAATCTGTCTGCAGTGACTGGGATCATCTAGGCGCCCTCCGCGTGTCTTCCCAGAGTGTCTACTAGTGCGGGATGCCGGGGAAATTTGGGGGTTGGGCTGGAAATGCAGGTAGCATGTAGTGCCTCCCTCTGGACAGGGGAGGTAATTAGCGGATTTCCCATCATGGGAACACATGTGACACCACGCAGCTGCGTGAAGTGCAGCCCCAAACCTCCAACACACATTCAGACTCGTTCCGGAATTCTGAGTGTGGGGAGGTCCCGTCTTCGGTCTGAAGCGTCTGGTATCACCTAGGAGCCCTCCACGTGTCTTCACGAGTGTCTCCTATTGTGCGCTACCGGGGAAAGGCCGTGGATGGGCTGGAAATGTAGGTAGAATCTAGTGCCTCCCCGTTTACAGAGGAGTAATTAGCGGACATCCCCTTGCCAGGGAACAGCTGTGACACCAGGAAGCTGCGTGGAGGGTGGCCCCAAACTTCCCTAACCCACTCGGCCGTGTTCCGGAATTCTGAGTGTGGGGAAGATCCGTCCTATGTCTGCAGCTCCTGGGACCTCCTAAGAGAACTCCGTGTTTCTACCCGAGTGTAACACAGTGCGGGGTGCCGGGGAAATGCGGGGGTTGTGCTGGAAATGCAGGTAGCATCTAGTGCCTCCCCCTGGACAGGGGAGGTAATTAGCGGACTTCCCCCTGCCAGGGAACACATGTGACACCAGGCATCTGCGTGGAGGGTGGTCGCAATCATCCCACACCCACTCGGCCGCATTCCGGAATTCTGAGTGTGGGGAAGTTCCGTAATCTGTCTGCAGCGCCTGGGATCTCCTAGGATCCCTTCGCGTGTCTTCCCCGAGTGTATGCAAGTGCGGGGTGCCGGGGAAATGCGGGGGTTGGGCTGGAAATGCAGGTAGCATATAGTGCCTCCCCCTGCACAAGGGAGGTAATTAGCGGAATTCCCCCTGCCAGGGAACACCTGTGACCCCAGGCAGCTTCGTGGAGGGCGGCCCCAAACCTCCCCCACAAACTCGGCCGCGTTCCGGACTTCTGAGTGTGGGGAGGTTCGGTCGTCTGCCTGTAGCGCCTGGGATCTCTTAGGAGCCCTCCTCGTGTCTTCCCCGAGTGTCTCCTAGTACGGGCTGCCGGGGAAAGGCGGGTTTTGTGCTGGAAAAGCAGGTAGCATGTAGTGACTCCCCCAGGACAGGGGAGGTAATTAGCGGAAATCCCCCTGCCAGGGTACACCTGTGACACCAGGCAGCTGCGTGGATGTCGTGCCCAAACTTTTCCCACCCACTCGGCCGTGTTCCGGAATTCTGAGTGTGGGGAGGTTCCGTCCTCTGTCTGCAGCGCCTGGGACGTCCTCGGAACCCTCCGCGTGTCTTCCCCGAGTGTCTCCTTGTGCGGGATTCCGGGGAAATTCCGGGGTTGTTCTGGAAACGCAGGTAGCATCTCGTGCCTCCCCCAGGACAGGGGAGGTAATTAGCGGACTTTCCCCTGCCAGGGAACACCTGTGACCCTAGGCAGGTTCGTGGAGGGCGGCCCCAAACCTCCCGACCCACTCGGCTGCGTTCCGTATTTCTGAGTGTGTGGAGGTCCGTCCTCTGTCTGCAGCGACTGGGATCATCTAGGCGCCCTCCGAGTGTCTTCCCAGAGTGTCTAATAGTGCGGGAAGCCGGGGAAAGTTGGGGGTTGGGCTGGAAATTCAGGTAGCATGTAGTGCCTCCCTCTGGACAAGGGAGGTAATTAGCGGATTTCCCATCAAGGGAACACATGTGACACCACGCAGCTGAGTGAAGGGCGGCCCAAAACCTCCCCCACACATTCAGACTCGTTCCGGAATTCTGAGTGTGGGGAGGTCCCGTCTTCGGTCTGAAGCGTCTGGTATCACCTAGGAGCCCTCCACGTGTCTTCCCGAGTGTCTCCTACTGTGCGCTACCGGGGAAAGCCCGGGGTTGGGCTGGAAATGTAGGTAGCACCTAGTGCCTCCCCGTTTACAGGGAAGTAATTAGCGGAATTCCACTTGCCAGGGAACAGCTGTGACACCAGGCAGCTGCGTGGAGTGTGGCCCCAAACTTCCCTAATCAACTCGGCCGTGTTCCGGAATTCTGAGTGTGGGGAAGATCCGTCCTCTGTCTGCAGCTCCTGGGACCTCCTTAGAGAATTCCGTGTGTCTACATGAGTGTAATACAGTGTGGGGTGCCGGGGAAATGCGGGAGTTTGGCTGGAAATGCAGGTAGCATCTAGTGCCCCCTGCTGGACAGGGGAGGTAATTAGCGGACTTCCCCCTGCCAGGGAACACATGTGACACCAGGCATCTGCGTGGAGGTTGGTCCCAATCATCCCCCACCCACTCGGCCGCATTCCGGAATTCTGAGTGTGGGGAAGTTCCGTAATCTGTCTGCAGCGCCTGGGATCTCCTAGGATCCCTCCGCGTGTCTTCCCCGAGTGTATGCAAGTGCGGGGTGCCGGGGAAATGCGGGGGTTGGGCTGGAAAAGCAGGTAGCATATAGTGCCTCCCCCTGCACAGGGGAGGTAATTAGCGGAATTCCCCCTGCCAGGGAACACCTGTGACCCCAGGCAGCTTCGTGGAGGGCGGCCCCAAACCTCCCCCACAAACTCGGCCGCGTTCCGGACTTCTGAGTGTGGGGAGGTTCGGTCGTCTGCCTGTAGCGCCTGGGATCTCTTAGGAGCCCTCCTCGTGTCTTCCCCGAGTGTCTCCTAGTACGGGCTGCCGGGGAAAGGCGGGTTTTGTGCTGGAATAGCAGGTAGCATGTAGTGACTCCCCCAGGACAGGGGAGGTAATTAGCGGAAATCCCCCTGCCAGGGTACACCTGTGACACCAGGCAGCTGCGTGGATGTCGTGCCCAAACTTTTCCCACCCACTCGGCCGTGTTCCGGAATTCTGAGTGTGGGGAGGTTCCGTCCTCTGTCTGCAGCGCCTGGGACGTCCTCGGAACCCTCCGCGTGTCTTCCCCGAGTGTCTCCTTGTGCGGGATTCCGGGGAAATTCCGGGGTTGTTCTGGAAACGCAGGTAGCATCTCGTGCCTCCCCCAGGACAGGGGAGGTAATTAGCGGACTTTCCCCTGCCAGGGAACACCTGTGACCCTAGGCAGGTTCGTGGAGGGCGGCCCCAAACCTCCCCGACCCACTCGGCTGCGTTCCGTATTTCTGAGTGTGTGGAGGTCCGTCCTCTGTCTGCAGCGACTGGGATCATCTAGGCGCCCTCCGAGTGTCTTCCCAGAGTGTCTAATAGTGCGGGAAGCCGGGGAAAGTTGGGGGTTGGGCTGGAAATGCAGGTAGCATGTAGTGCCTCCCTCTGGACAAGGGAGGTAATTAGCGGATTTCCCATCAAGGGAACACATGTGACACCACGCAGCTGCGTGAATGGAGGCCCAAAACCTCCCCCACACATTCAGACTCGTTCCGGAATTCTGAGTGTGGGGAGGTCCCGTCTTCGGTCTGAAGCGTCTGGTATCACCTAGGAGCCCTCCACGTGTCTTCCCGATTGTCTCCTACTGTGCGCTACCAGGGAAAGTCCGGGGTTGGGCTGGAAATGTAGGTAGCATCTAGTGCCTCCCCGTTTACAGGGAAGTAATTAGCGGAATTCCCCTTGCCAGGGAACAGCTGTGACACCAGGCAGCTGCGTGGAGTGTGGCCCCAAACTTCCCTAACCAACTCGGCCGTGTTCCGGAATTCTGAGTGTGGGGAAGATCCGTCGTCTGTCTGCAGCTCCTGGGACCTCCTTAGAGAACTCCGTCTGTCTACACGAGTGTAACACAGTGCGGGGTGCCTGGGAAATGCGGGAGTTTGGCTGGAAATGCAGGTAGCATTTAGTGCCCCCTGCTGGACAGGGGAGGTAATTAGCGAACTTCCCCCTGCCAGGGAACACCTGTGACCCCAGGCAGCTTCGTGGAGGGCGGCCCCAAACCTCCCCCACAAACTCGGCAGCGTTTCGGACTTCTGAGTGTTGGGAGGTTCGGTCTTCTGCCTGCTGAGCCTGGGATCTCCTAGGAGCCCTCCGCGTGTCTTCCCCGAGTGTCTCCTAATACGTGCTGCCGTGGAAATGCGGGTTTTGTGCTGGAAAACAGGTAGCATGTAGTGCCTCCCCCTGGACAGGGGAGGTAATTAGCGGAAATCCCCCTGCCAGGGAACACCTGTGACATCAGGCAGCTGCGTGGATGGCGTGCCAAAACCTTTCCCAACCATTCGGCCGCGTTCCGGAATTCTGAGAGTGGGGAGGTTCCGTCCTCTGTCTGCAGTGCCTGGGACGTCCTCGGAACCCTTCGCGTGTCTTCCCCGAGTGTCTCCTTGTGCGGGCTTCCGGGGAAATTCGGGGGTTGTTCTGGAAACGCAGGTAGCATCTAGTGCCTCCCCCGGGACAGGGGAGGTAATTAGCGGACTTTCCCCTGCCAGGGAACACCTGTGACACTAGGCAGGTTCGTGGAGGGCGGCCCCAAACCTCCCCGACCCACTCGGCCGCGTTCCGTATTTCTGAGTGCGTGGAGGTCCGTAATCTGTCTGCAGTGACTGGGATCATCTAGGCGCCCTCCGCGTGTCTTCCCAGAGTGTCTACTAGTGCGGGATGCCGGGGAAATTTGGGGGTTGGGCTGGAAATGCAGGTAGCATGTAGTGCCTCCCTCTGGACAGGGGAGGTAATTAGCGGATTTCCCATCATGGGAACACATGTGACACCACGCAGCTGCGTGAAGGGCAGCCCCAAACCTCCAACACACATTCAGACTCGTTCCGGAATTCTGAGTGTGGGGAGGTCCCGTCTTCGGTCTGAAGCGTCTGGTATCACCTAGGAGCCCTCCACGTGTCTTCACGAGTGTCTCCTAGTGTGCGCTACCGGGGAAAGACCGGGGATGGGCTGGAAATGTAGGTAGAATCTAGTGCATCCCCGTTTACAGGGGAGTAATTAGCGGACATCCCCTTGCCAGGGAACACCTGTGACCACAGGCAGCTTCGTGGAGGGCGGCCCCAAACCTCCCCCACAAACTCGGCCGCGTTCCGGACTTCTGAGTGTGGGGAGGTTCGGTCTTCTGCCTGTAGCGCCTTGGATCTCTTAGGAGCCCTCCTCGTGTCTTCCCCGAGTGTCTCCTAGTACGGGCTGCCGGGGAAAGGCGGGTTTTGTGCTGGAAAAGCAGGTAGCATGTAGTGCCTCCCCCAGGACAGGGGAGGTAATTAGCGGAAAACCCCCTGCCAGGGTACACCTGTGACACCAGGCAGCTGCGTGGATGGCGTGCCCAAACTTTTCCCACCCACTCGGCCGCGTTCCGGAATTCTGAGTGTGGGGAGGTTCTGTCCTCTGTCTGCAGCGCCTGGGACGTCCTCGGAACCCTCCGCGTGTCTTCCCCGAGTGTCTCCTTGTGCGGGATTCCGGGGAAATTCGGGGGTTTTTCTGGAAACGCAGGTAGCATCTAGTGCCTCCCCCAGGACAGGGGAGGTAATTAGCGGACTTTCCCCTGCCAGGGAACACCTGTGACACTAGGCAGGTTCGTGGAGGGCGGCCCCAAACCTCCCCGACCCACTCGGCCGCGTTCCGTATTTCTGAGTGTGTGGAGGTCTGTCCTCTGTCTGCAGCGACTGGGATCTTCTAGGTGCCCTCCCAGTGTCTTCCCAGAGTGTCTATTAGTGCGGGAAGCCGGGGAAAGTTGGGGGTTGGGCTGGAAATGCAGGTAGCATGTAGTGCCTCCCTCTGGACAGGGGAGGTAATTAGCGGATTTCCCATCAAGTGAACACATGTGATACCACGCAGCTGAGTAAAGGGCGTCCCAAAAACTCTCACACACATTCCGACTCGTTCCAGAATTCTGAGTGTGGGGAGGTCCCGTCTTCGTTCTGAAGCACCTGATATCACCTAGGAGCACTCCAAGTGTCTTCCCGAGTGTCTCCTAGGGCGGGATGCCGGGGAAAAGAGGGCGTTGGTCAGGAAAATCAGGTAGCGTGTAGTGCCTCCTCATGGTTGGTGGAGGTAATTAGCGGATTTCCCCTGCAAGGGAACACATGTGACACCAGGCAGCTGCGTGGAGGGCGGCCCCAAACCTCCCCCACTAACTCGGCCGCGTTCCGGACTTCTGAGTGTGGGGAGGTTCGGTCCTCTGTCTGCAGCGCCTGGGACGTCCTCGGAACCCTTCGCGTGTCTTCCCCGAGTGTCTCCTTGTGCGGGCTCCCGGGGAAATTTGGGGGTTGTTCTGGAAACGCAGGTTGCATCTAGTGCCTCCCCCAAGACAGGGGAGGTAATTAGCGGACTTTCCCCTGCCAGGGATCACCTGTGACACTACGCAGGTTCGTGGAGTGCGGCCCCAAACCTCCCCGACTCACTCGGCCGCGTTCCGTATTTCTGAGTGTGTGGAGGTCCGTCCTCTGTCTGCAGAGACTGGGATCACCTAGGCGCCCTCCGCGTGTCTTCCCCGAGTGTCTCCTATTGCGGGCTGCAGGGAAATCCTGGTGTTGTGCTCGAATTGCAGGTAGCATCTAGGGAATCCCCCTGGACAGGAGAGGTAAAAGCGGAATTCCCCCTGCCATGGAACACCTGTGACAAAAGGCAGCTGCGTGGAGGGCGGCCCCAAACCTCCCCCAAACACTCGGCCGCGTTCCGTTATTCTGAGGGTGGGGAAGTTCCGTACTTTGTCTGCAGCTCCTGGGATCTCTTAGGAGCACTCCGCATGTCTTCACCGAGTGTCTCCTCTTGCTGGGTGCAGGGGAACGGCGGGGGTAGGGCTGGAAATGCAGGTAGCGTGTAGTGCCTACCCCTGGACAGGGAAGGTATTTAGCGGAATTACCCCTGCCAGGGAACACCTGTGACACCAGGCAGCTTCTTGGAGAGCGGACCCAAAACTCTCCCAACCACTCGGCCGCGTTCTGGAATTCTGATTGTGGGTAGATTCCGTACGCTGTCTGCACCGACTGGGATCTCCTAGGAGCACTACGCGTGTCTTCCCTGAGTGTCACCTATTGCGGGGTGCCGGGGAAATTCGGCGGTTGGCCTGGAAATGCAGGTAGCATGTAGTTTCTCCCCCTTGACAGGGGAGGTAATTAGCGGTCTTCCCCCTGCCAGGGAACACCTGTGACAACAGGCAGCTGCGTGGAGGGCGGCCCCAAAACTCCCCCACCCACTCGGCCGCGTTACGGAATTCTGAGTGTGGGGAGGTTACGTATTCTGTCTGCAGCGCCTTGGATCACCTAGGAGCCCTCCGCGTGTATTCCCCGAGTGTCTCGTTTTGCGGGCTGCAGGGAAATTCTGGTGTTGTGCTGGAATTGCAGGTAGCATCTAGGGAATCCCCCTGGACAGGAGAGGTAAAAGCGGAATTCCCCCTGCCATGGAACACCTGTGACAAATGGCAGCTGCGTGGAGGCCGGCCCCACACCACCCCCACCCACTCGGCCGCGTTCCGGATTTCTGAGTGTGGGGAGGTTTCGTCTTCGGTCTCCAGTGCCTGGGATCTCCTAGGAGCCATCCAAGTGCCTTCCCTTAGTCCCTCCTATTTCGGAGAGCCGGGGAAAGGGGGGGGTTTGGCTGGAAATGCAGGTAGCATGTAGTGCCTCCCCCTGAACAGGGGAGGTAATTAGCGGACTTCCCCATGCCAGGGAACACCTGTGACATCAGGCAGCTGCGTGGAAAGCGGCCCCAAATCTCCCCCACCCACTCAGCCGTGTTCCAGAATTCTGAGTGTGGGGAGGTTCCGTCCTCTGTCTGCAGCGCCTGGGATCTCATAGGAACCCTACGCGAGTCTTCCCCGAGTGTATCCTAGTGCGGGTTGCCGGGGAAATGCGGTGGTTGTGCTGGAAATACAGGTAGCATATAGTGCCTCCCTCTGGACAGGGGAGGTAATTAGCGGATTTCCCATCAAGGGAACACATGTGACACCACGCAGCTGAGTGAAGGGCGTCCCAAAAACTCCCACACACATTCGGACTCGTTCCAGAATTCTGAGTGTGGGGAGGTCCCGTCTTCGTTCTGAAGCGCCTGGTATCACCTAGGAGCACTCCAAGTGTCTTCCCGAGTATCTCCTAGTACGGGCTGCCGGGGAAAGGCGGGTTTTGTGCTAGAAAAGCAGGTAGCATGTAGTGCCTCACCCTGGACAGGGGAGGCAATTAGCGGAAATCCCCCTGCCAGGGAACACCTTTGAAACCAGGCAGCTTCGTGGATGGCGTGCCCAAACCTTTCCCATCCACTCGGTCGCGTTCTGGAATTCTGAGTGTGGGGAGGTTCTGTCCTCTGTCTGCAGCGCCTGGGACGTCCTCGGAACCCTTCGCGTGTCTTACCCGAGTGTCTCATTGTGCGGGATTCCGGGGAAATTCAGGGGTTGTTCTGGAAACGCAGGTAGCATCTAGTGCCTCCCCCAGGACAGGGGAGGTAATTACCGGAATTTCCCCTGCCAGGGAACACCTGTGACACTAGGCAGGTTCGTGGAGGGCGGCCCCAAACCTCCCCGACCCACTCGGCCGCGTTCCGTATTTCTGAGTGTGTGGAGGTCCGTCCTCTGTCTGCAGCGACTGGGATCATCTAGGCGCCCTCCGAGTGTCTTCCCAGAGTGTCTAATATTGCGGGAAGCCGGGGAAAGTTGGGGGTTGGGCTGAAAATTCAGGTAGCATGTAGTGCCTCCCTCTGGACAAGGGAGGTAATTAGCGGATTTCCCATCAAGGGAACACATGTGACACCACGCAGCTGCGTGAAGGGAGGCCCAAAACCTCCCCCACACATTCAGACTCGTTCCGGAATTCTGAGTGTGGGGAGGTCCCGTCTTCGGTCTGAAGCGTCTGGTATCACCTAGGAGCCCTCCACGTGTCTTCCCGAGTGTCTCCTACTGTGCGCTACCGGGGAAAGCCCGGGGTTGGGCTGGAAATGTAGGTAGCATCTAGTGCCTCCCCGTTTACAGGGAAGTAATTAGCGGAATTCCCCTTGCCAGGGAACAGCTGTGACACCAGGCAGCTGCGTGGAGTGTGGCCCCAAACATCCCTAACCCACTCGGCCGCGTTCCGGAATTCTGAGTGTGGGGAAGATCCGTCCTCTGTCTGCAGTTCCTGGGACCTCCTTAGAGAACTCCGTGTGTCTACACGAGTGTAACACAGTGCGGGGTGCCGGGGACATGCGGGAGTTTGGCTGGAAATGCAGGTAGCATCTAGTGCCCCCTGCTGGACAGGGGAGGTAATTAGCGGACTTCCCCCTGCCAGGGAACACATGTGACACCAGGCATCTGCGTGGAGGGTGGTCCCAATCATCCCCCACCCACTCGGCCGCATTCCGGAATTCTGAGTGTGGGGAAGTTCCGTAATCTGTCTGCAGTGCCTGGGATCTCCTAGGATCCCTCCGCGTGTCTTCCATGAGTGTATCCTAGTGCGGGGTGCCGGGGAAATTTGGGGGTTGGGCTGGAAATGCAGGTAGCATGTAGTGCCTCCCTCTGGACAGGGGAGGTAATTAGCGGATTTCCCATCATGGGAACACATGTGACACCACGCAGCTGCGTGAAGGGCAGCCCCAAACCTCCAACACACATTCAGACTCGTTCCGGAATTCTGAGTGTGGGGAGGTCCCGTCTTCGGTCTGAAGCGTCTGGTATCTCCTAGGAGCCCTCCACGTGTCTTCACGAGTGTCTCCTAGTGTGCGCTACCAGGGAAAGGCCGTGGATGGGATGGAAATGTAGGTAGAATCTAGTGCCTCCCCGTTTACAGGGGAGTAATTAGCGGACATCCCCTTGCCAGGGAACAGCTGTGACACCAGGCAGCTGTGTGGAGGGTGGCCCCAAACTTCCCTAACCCACTCGGCCGTGTTCCGGAATTCTGAGTGTGGGGAAGATCCGTCCTATGTCTGCAGCGCCTGGGATCTCCTAGGATCCCTTCGCGTGTCTTCCCCGAGTGTATGCAAGTGCAGGGTGCCGGGGAAATGCGGGGGTTGGGCTGGAAATGCAGGTAGCATATAGTGCCTCCCCCTGGACAGGGGAGGTAATTAGCGGAATTCCCCCTGCCAGGGAACACCTGTGACCCCAGGCAGCTTCGTGGAGGGCGGCCCCAAACCTCCCCCACAAACTCGGCCGCGTTCCGGACTACTGAGTGTGGGGAGGTTCGGTCGTCTTCCTGTAGCGCCTGGGATCTCTTAGGAGCCCTCCTCGTGTCTTCCCCGAGTGTCTCCTAGTACGGGCTGCCGGGGAAAGGCGGGTTTTGTGCTGGAAAATCAGGTAGCATGTAGTGACTTCCCCAGGACAGGGGAGGTAATTAGCGGAAATCCCCCTGCCAGGGTACACCTGTGACACCAGGCAGCTGCGTGGATGTCGTGCCCAAACTTTTCCCACCCACTCGGCCGTGTTCCGGAATTCTGAGTGTGGGGAGGTTCCGTCCTCTGTCTGCAGTGCCTGGGACGTCCTCGGAACCCTCCGCGTGTCTTCCCCGAGTGTCTCCTTGTGCGGGATTCCGGGGAAATTCCGGGGTTGTTCTGGAAACGCAGGTAGCATCTCGTGCCTCCCCCAGGACAGGGGAGGTAATTAGCGGACTTTCCCCTGCCAGGGAACACCTGTGACCCTAGGAAGGTTCGTGGAGGGCGGCCCCAAACCTCCCCGACCCACTCGGCTGCGTTCCGTATTTCTGAGTGTGTGGAGGTCCGTCCTCTGTCTGCAGCGACTGGGATCATCTAGGCGCCCTCCGAGTGTCTTCCCAGAGTGTCTAATAGTGCGGGAAGCCGGGGAAAGCTGGGGGTTGGGCTGGAAATGCAGGTAGCATGTAGTGCCTCCCTCTGGACAAGGGAGGTAATTAGCGGATTTCCCATCAAGTGAACACATGTGACACCACGCAGCTGCGTGAAGGGCGGCCCAAAACCTCCCCCACACATTCAGACTCGATCCGGAATTCTGAGTGTGGGGAGGTCCCGTCTTCGGTCTGAAGCGTCTGGTATCACCTAGGAGCCCTCCACGTGTCTTCCCGAGTGTCTCCTACTGTGCGCTACCGGGGAAAGTCCGGGGATGGGCTGGAAATGTAGGTAGCATCTAGTGCCTCCCCGTTTACAGGGTAGTAATTAGCGGAATTCCCCTTGCCAGGGAACAGCTGTGACACCAGGCAGCTGCGTGGAGTGTGGCCCCAAACTTCCCTAACCCACTCGGCCGTGTTCCGGAATTCTGAGTGTGGGGAAGATCCGTCGTCTGTCTGCAGCTCCTGGGACCTCCTTAGAGAACTCCGTGTGTCTACACGAGTGTAACACAGTGCGGGGTGCCGGGGAAATGCGGGAGTTTGGCTGGAAATGCAGGTAGCATCTAGTGCCCCCTGCTGGACAGGGGAGGTAATTAGCGGACTTCCCCCTGCCAGGGAACACATGTGACACCAGGCATCTGCGTGGAGGTTGGTCCCAATCATCCTCCACCCACTCGGCCGCATTCCGGAATTCTGAGTGTGGGGAAGTTCCGTAATCTGTCTGCAGCGCCTGGGATCTCCTAGGATCCCTCCGCGCGTCTTCCCCGAGTGTATCCTAGTGCGGGGTGCCGGGGAAATACTGGTTTTGTGCTGGAAAAGCAGGTAGCATGTAGTGCCTCCCCCTGGACAGGGGAGGTAATTAGCGGAATTCCCCCTGCCAGGGAACACCTGTGACCCCAGGCAGCTTCGTGGAGGGCGGCCCCAAACCTCCCCCACAAACTCGGCCGCGTTCCGGACTTCTGAGTGTGGGGAGGTTCGGTCGTCTGCCTGTAGCGCCTGGGATCTCTTAGGAGCCCTCCTCGTGTCTTCCCCGAGTGTCTCCTAGTACGGGCTGCCGGGGAAAGGCGGGTTTTGTGCTGGAAAAGCAGGTAGCATGTAGTGACTCCCCCAGGACAGGGGAGGTAATTAGCGGAAATCCCCCTGCCAGGGTACACCTGTGACACCAGGCAGCTGCGTGGATGTCGTGCCCAAACTTTTCCCACCCACTCGGCCGTGTTCCGGAATTCTGAGTGTGGGGAGGTTCCGTCCTCTGTCTGCAGTGCCTGGGACGTCCTCGGAACCCTCCGCGTGTCTTCCCCGAGTGTCTCCTTGTGCGGGATTCCGGGGAAATTCCGGGGTTGTTCTGGATACGCAGGTAGCATCTCGTGCCTCCCCCAGGATAGGGGAGGTAATTAGCGGACTTTCCCCTGCCAGGGAACACCTGTGACCCTAGGCAGGTTCGTGGAGGGCGGCCCCAAACCTCCCCGACCCACTCGGCTGCGTTCCGTATTTCTGAGTGTGTGGAGGTCCGTCCTCTGTCTGCAGCGACTGGGATCATCTAGGCGCCCTCCGAGTGTCTTCCCAGAGTGTCTAATAGTGCGGGAAGCCGGGGAAAGTTGGGGGTTGGGCTGGAAATGCAGGTAGCATGTAGTGCCTCCCTCTGGACAAGGGAGGTAATTAGCGGATTTCCCATCAAGGGAACACATGTGACACCACGCAGCTGCGTGAAGGGCGGCCCAAAACCTCCCCCACACATTCAGACTCGTTCCGGAATTCTGAGTGTGGGGAGGTCCCGTCTTCAGTCTGAAGCGTCTGGTATCACCTAGGAGCCCTCCACGTGTCTTCCCGAGTGTCTCCTACTGTGCGCTACCGGGGAAAGCCCGGGGTTGGGCTGGAAATGTAGGTAGCATCTAGTGCCTCCCCGTTTACAGGGAAGTAATTAGCGGAATTCCCCTTGCCAGGGAACAGCTGTGACACCAGGCAGCTGCGTGGAGTGTGGCCCCAAACTTCCCTAACCCACTCGGCCGTGTTCCGGAATTCTGAGTGTGGGGAAGATCCGTCCTCTGTCTGCAGCTCCTGGGACCTCCTTAGAGAACTCCGTGTGTCTACACGAGTGTAACACAGTGCGGGGTGCCGGGGAAATGCGGGAGTTTGGCTGGAAATGCAGGTAGCATCTAGTGCCCCCTGCTGGACAGGGGAGGTAATTAGCGGACTTCCCCCTGCCAGGGAACACATGTGACACAAGGCATCTGCGTGGAGGTTGGTCCCAATCATCCCCCACCCACTCGGCCGCATTCCGGAATTCTGAGTGTGGGGAAGTTCCGTAATCTGTCTGCAGCGCCTGGGATCTCCTAGGATACCTCCGCGTGTCTTCCCCGAGTGTATGCTAGTGCGGGGTGCCGGGGAAATGCGGGGTTTGGGCTGGAAATGCAGGTAGAATATAGTGCCTCCCCCTGCACAGGGGAGGTAATTAGCGGAATTCCCCCTGCCAGGGAACACCTGTGACCCCAGGCAGCTTCGTGGAGGGCGGCCCCAAACCTCCCCCACAAACTCGGCCGCGTTCCGGACTTCTGAGTGTGGGGAGGTGAGGTCGTCTGCCTGTAGCGCCTGGGAACTCTTAGGAGCCCTCCTCGTGTCTTCCCCGAGTGTCTCCTAGTACGGGCTGCCGGGGAAAGGCGGGTTTTGTGCTGGAAAAGCAGGTAGCATGTAGTGACTCCCCCAGGACAGGGGAGGTAATTAGCGGAAATCCCCCTGCCAGGGTACACCTGTGACACCAGGCAGCTGCGTGGATGTCGTGCCCAAACTTTTCCCACCCACTCGGCCGTGTTCCGGAATTCTGAGTGTGGGGAGGTTCCGTCCTCTGTCTGCAGCGCCTGGGACGTCCTCGGAACCCTCCGCGTGTCTTCCCCGAGTGTCTCCTTGTGCGGGATTCCGGGGAAATTCCGGGGTTGTTCTGGAAACGCAGGTAGCATCTCGTGCCTCCCCCAGGACAGGGGAGTTAATTAGCGGACTTTCCCCTGCCAGGGAACACCTGTGACCCTAGGCAGGTTCGTGGAGGGCGGCCCCAAACCTCCCCGACCCACTCGGCTGCGTTCCGTATTTCTGAGTGTGTGGAGGTCCGTCCTCTGTCTGCAGCGACTGGGATCATCTAGGCGCCCTCCGAGTGTATTCCCAGAGTGTCTAATAGTGCGGGAAGCCGGGGAAAGTTGGGGGTTGGGCTGGAAATGCAGGTAGCATGTAGTGCCTCCCTCTGGACAAGGGAGGTAATTAGCGGATTTCCCATCAAGGGAACACATGTGACACCACGCAGCTGCGTGAAGTGCGGCCCAAAACCTCCCCCACACATTCAGACTCGTTCCGGAATTCTGAGTGTGGGGAGGTCCTGTCTTCGGTCTGAAGCGTCTGGTATCACCTAGGAGCCCTCCACGTGTCTTCCCGAGTGTCTCCTACTGTGCGCTACCGGGGAAAGCCCGGGGTTGGGCTGGAAATGTAGGTAGCATCTAGTGCCTCCCCGTTTACAGGGAAGTAATTAGCGGAATTCCCCTTGCCAGGGAACAGCTGTGACACCAGGCAGCTGCGTGGAGTGTGGCCCCAAACTTCCCTAACCAACTCGGCCGTGTTCCAGAATTCTGAGTGTGGGGAAGATCCGTCCTCTGTCTGCAGCTCCTGGGACCTCCTTAGAGAACTCCGTGTGTCTACACGAGTGTAACACAGTGCGGGGTGCCTGGGAAATGCGGGAGTTTGGCTGGAAATGCAGGTAGCATCTAGTGCCCCCTGCTGGACAGGGGAGGTAATTAGCGGACTTCCCCCTGCCAGGGAACACATGTGACACCAGGCATCTGCGTGGAGGGTGGTCCCAATCATCCCCCACCCACTCGGCCGCATTCCGGAATTCTGAGTGTGGGGAAATTCCGTAATCAGTCTGCAGCGCCTGGGATCTCCTAGGATCCCTCCGCGTGTTTCCCCGAGTTTATCCTAGTGTGGGGTGCCGGGGAAATGCGGGTTTTGTGCTGGAAATGCAGGTAGCATCTAGTTCCTCCCCCTGGACAGGAGAGGTAATTAGCGAACTTCCCCCTGCCAGGGAACACCTGTGACCCCAGGCAGCTTCGTGGAGGGCGGCCCCAAACCTCCCCCACAAACTCGGCCGCGTTCCGGACTTCTGAGTGTGGGGAGGTGAGGTCGTCTGCCTGTAGCGCCTGGGATCTCTTAGGAGCCCTCCTCGTGTCTTCCCCGAGTGTCTCCTAGTACGGGCTGCCGGGGAAAGGCGGGTTTTGTGCTGGAAAATCAGGTAGCATGTAGTGACTCCCCCAGGACAGGGGAGGTAATTAGCGGAAATCCCCCTGCCAGGGTACACCTGTGACACCAGGCAGCTGCGTGGATTGCGTGCCCAAACTTTTCCCACCCACTCGGCCGTGTTCCGGAATTCTGAGTGTGGGGAGGTTCCGTCCTCTGTCTGCAGCGCCTGGGACGTCCTCGGAACCCTCCGCGTGTCTTACCCGAGTGTCTCCTTGTGCGGGATTCCGGGGAAATTCCGGGGTTGTTCTGGAAACGCAGGTAGCATCTCGTGCCTCCCCCAGGACAGGGGAGGTAATTAGCGGACTTTCCACTGCCAGGGAACACCTGTGACCCTAGGCAGGTTCGTGGAGGGCGGCCCCAAACCTCCCCGACCCACTCGGCTGCATTCCGTATTTCTGAGTGTGTGGAGGTCCGTCCTCTGTCTGCAGCGACTGGGATCATCTAGGCGCCCTCCGAGTGTCTTCCCAGAGTGTCTAATAGTGCGGGAAGCCGGGGAAAGTTGGGGGTTGGGCTGGAAATGCAGGTAGCATGTAGTGCCTCCCTCTAGACAAGGGAGGTAATTAACGGATTTCCCATCAAGGGAACACATGTGACACCACGCAGCTGCGTGAAGTGCGGCCCAAAACCTCCCCCACACATTCAGACTCGTTCCGGAATTCTGAGTGTGGGGAGGTCCCGTCTTCGGTCTGAAGCGTCTGATATCACCTAGGAGCCCTCCACGTGTATTCCCGAGTGTCTCCTACTGAGCGCTACCGGGGAAAGCCCGGGGTTGGGCTGGAAATGTAGGTAGCATCTAGTGCCTCCCCGTTTACAGGGAAGTAATTAGCGGAATTCCCCTTGCCAGGGAACAGCTGTGACACCAGGCAGCTGCGTGGAGTGTGGCCCCAAACTTCCCTAACCAACTCGGCCGTGTTCCGGAATTCTGAGTGTGGGGAAGATCCGTCCTCTGTCTGCAGCTCCTGGGACCTCCTTAGAGAACTCCGTGTGTCTACACGAGTGTAACACAGTGCGGGGTGCCGGGGAAATGCGGGAGTTTGGCTGGAAATGCAGGTAGCATTTAGTGCCCCCTGCTGGACAGGGGAGGTAATTAGCGGACTTCCCCCTGCCAGGGAACACATGTGACACCAGGCATCTGCGTGGAGGGTGGTCCCAATCATCCCCCACCCACTCGGCCGCATTCCGGAATTCTGAGTGTGGGGAAGTTCCGTAATCAGTCTGCAGCGCCTGGGATCTCCTAGGATCCCTCCGCGTGTCTTCCCCGAGTGTATCCTAGTGCGGGCTGCCGGGGAAATGCGGGTTTTGTGCTGGAAATGCAGGTAGCATCTAGATCCTCCCCCTGGACAGGAGAGGTAATTAGCGAACTTCCCCCTGAAAGGGAACACCTGTGACCCCAGGCAGCTTCGTGGAGGGCGGCCCCAAACCTCCCCCACAACCTCGGCAGCGTTTCGGACTTCTGAGTGTGGGGAGGTTCGGTCTTCTGCCTGCTGAGCCTGGGATCTCCTAGGAGCCCTCCGCGTGTCTTCCCCGAGTGTCTCCTAATACGGGCTGCCGTGGAAAGGCGGGTTTTGTGCTGGAAAACAGGTAGCATGTAGTGCCTCCCCCTGGACAGGGGAGGTAATTAGCGGAAATCCCCCTGCCAGGGAACACCTGTGACACCAGGCAGCTGCGTGGATGGCGTGCCAAAACCTTTCCCAACCATTCGGCCGCGTTCCGGAATTCTGAGTGTGGGGAGGTTCCGTCCTCTGTCTGCAGCTACTGTGACGTCCTCGGAACCCTCCGCGTGTCTTCCCCGAGTGTCTCCTTGTGCGGGATTCCGGGGAAATTCCGGGGTTGTTCTGGAAACGCAGGTAGCATCTAGTGCCTCCCCCAGGACAGGGGAGGTAATTAGCGGACTTTCCCCTGCCAGGGAACACCTGTGACCCTAGGAAGGTTCGTGGAGGGCGGCCCCAAACCTCCCCGACCCACTCGGCCGCGTTCCGTATTTCTGAGTGCGTGGAGGTCCGTAATCTGTCTGCAGTGACTGGGATCATCTAGGCGCGCTCCGCGTGTCTTCCCAGAGTGTCTACTAGTGCGGGATGCCGGGGAAATTTGGGGGTTGGGCTGGAAATGCAGGTAGCATGTAGTGCCTCCCTCGGGACAGGGGAGGTAATTAGCGGATTTCCCATCATGGGAACACATGTGACACCACGCAGCTGCGTGAAAGGCAGCCCAAAACCTCCAACACACATTCAGACTCGTTCCGGAATTCTGAGTGTGGGGAGGTCCCGTCTTCGGTCTGAAGAGTCTGGTATCACCTAGGAGCCCTCCACGTGTCTTCACGAGTGTCTCCTAGTGTGCGCTACCGGGGAAAGGCCGTGGTTGGACTGGAAATGTAGGTAGAATCTAGTGCATCCCCATTTACAGGGGAGTAATTAGCGGACATCCCCTTGCCAGGGAACAGCTGTGACACCAGGCAGCTGCGTGGAGGGTGGCCCCAAACTTCCCTAACCCACTCGGCCGTGTTCCGGAATTCTGAGTGTGGGGAAGATCCGTCCTATGTCTGCAGTTCCTGGGACCTCCTTAGAGAACTCCGTGTGTCTACACGAGTGTAACACAGTGCGGGGTGCCGGGGAAATGCGGGAATATGGCTGGAAATGCAGGTAGCTTCTAGTGCCTCCCCCTGGACAGTGAAGGTAATTAGCGGACTTCCCCCTGCCAGGGAACACATGTGACACCAGGCATCTGCGTGGAGGGTGGTCGCAATCATCCCACACCCACTCGGCCGCGTTCCGGAATTCTGAGAGTGGGGAAGTTCCGTAATCTGTCTGCAGCGCCTGGGATCTCCTAGGATCCCTCCGCGTGTCTTCCCCGAGTGTATGCAAGTGCAGGGTGCCGCGGAAATGCGGGGGTTGGGCTGGAAATGCAGGTAGCATATAGTGCCTCCCCCTGGACAGGGGAGGTAATTAGCGGAATTCCCCCTGCCAGGGAACAACTTTGACCCCAGGCAGCTTCGTGGAGGGCCGCCCCAAACCTCCCCCACAAACTCGGCCGCGTTCCGGACTTCTGAGTGTGGGGAGGTTCGGTCTTCTGCCTGTAGCACCTGGGATCTCTTAGGAGCCCTCCTCGTGTCTTCCCCGAGTGTCTCCTATTACGGGCTGCCGGGGAAAGGCGGGTTTTGTGCTGGAAAAGCAGGTAGCATGTAGTGACTCCCCCAGGACAGGGGAGGTAATTAGCGGAAATCCCCCTGCCAGGGTACACCTGTGACACCAGGCAGCTGCGTGGATGGCGTGCCCAAACCTTTCCCACCCACTCGGCCGCGTTCCGGAATTCTGAGTGTGGGGAGGTTCTGTCCTCTGTCTGCAGCGCCTGGGACGTCCTCGGAACCCTCCGCGTGTCTTCCCCGAGTGTCTCCTTGTGCGGGATTCCGGGGAAATTCGGGGGTTGTTCTGGAAACGCAGTTAGCATCTAGTGCCTCCCCCAGGACAGGGGAGGTAATTAGCGGACTTTCCCCTGCCAGGGAACACCTGTGACACTAGGCAGGTTCGTGGAGGGCGGCCCCAAACCTCCCCGACCCACTCGGCTGCGTTCCGTATTTCTGAGTGTGTCGAGGTACGTCCTCTGTCTGCAGCGACTGGGATCATCTAGGTGCCCTCCGAGTGTATTCCCAGAGTGTCTATTAGTGCGGGAAGCCGGGGAAATTTGGGGGTTGGGCTGGAAATGCAGGTAGCATGTAGTGCCTCCCTCTGGACAAGGGAGGTAATTAGCGGATTTCCCATCAAGGGAACACATGTGACACCACGCAGCTGCGTGAAGGGCGGCCCAAAACCTCCCCCACACATTCAGACTCGTTCCGGAATTCTGAGTGTGGGGAGGTCCCGTCTTCGGTCTGAAGCGTCTGGTATCACCTAGGAGCCCTCCACGTGTCTTCCCGAGTGTCTCCTACTGTGCGCTTCCGGGGAAAGGCTGGGGTTGGGCTGGAAATGTAGGTAGCATCTAGTGCCTCCCCGTTTACAGGGAAGTAATTAGCGGAATTCCCCTTGCCAGGGAACAGCTGTGACACCAGGCAGCTGCGTGGAGGGTGGCCCCAAACTTCCCTAACCCACTCGGCCGCGTTCCGGAATTCTGAGTGTGGGGAAGATCCGTCCTCTGTCTGCAGTTCCTGGGACCTCCTTAGAGAACTCCGTGTGTCTACACGAGTGTAACACAGTGCGGGGTGCCGGGGAAATGCGGGAGTTTGGCTGGAAATGCAGGTAGCTTCTAGTGCCTCCCCCTGGACAGGGGAGGTAATTAGCGGATTTCCCATCAGGGGAACACATGTTACACCAGGCATCTGCGTGGAGGGTGGTCCCAATCATCCCCCACCCACTCGGCCGCATTCCGGAATTCTGAGTGTGGGGAAGTTCCGTAATCTGTCTGCAGCGAATGGGATCTCCTAGGATCCCTCCGCGTGTCTTCCCCGAGTGTATCCTAGTGCGGGGTGCTGGGGAAATGCGGTGGTTGTGCTGGAAATACAGGTGGCATATAGTGCCTCCCTCTGGACAGGGGAGGTAATTAGCGGATTTCCCATCAAGGGAACACATGTGATACCACGCAGCTGAGTGAAGGGCGTCCCAAAAACTCTCACACACATTCCGACTCGTTCCAGAATTCTGAGTGTGGGGAGGTCCCGTCTTCGTTCTGAAGCACCTGATATCACCTAGGAGCACTCCAAGTGTCATCCCGAGTGTCTCCTAGGGCGGGATGCCGGGGAAAAGAGGGCGTTGGTCAGGAAAATCAGGTAGCGTGTAGAGCCTCCTCATGGTTGGTGGAGGTAATTAGCGGATTTCCCCTGCAAGGGAACACATGTGACACCAGGCAGCTGCGTGGAGGGCGGCCCCAAACCTCCCCCACTAACTCGGCCGCGTTCCGGACTTCTGAGTGTGGGGAGGTTCGGTCCTCTGTCTGCAGCGCCTGGGACGTCCTCGGAACCCTTCGCGTGTCTTCCCCGAGTGTCTCCTTGTGCGGGCTTCCGGGGAAATTTGGGGGTTGTTCTGGAAAAGCAGGTTGCATCTAGTGCCTCCCCCAAGACAGGGGAGGTAATTAGCGGACTTTCCCCTGCCAGGGAACACCTGTGACACTACGCAGGTTCGTGGAGTGCGGCCCCAAACCTCCCCGACTCACTCGGCCGCGTTCCGTATTTCTGAGTGTGTGGAGGTCCGTCCTCTGTCTGCAGAGACTGGGATCACCTAGGCGCCCTCCGCGTGTCTTCCCCGAGTGTCTCCTATTGCGGGCTGCAGGGAAATCCTGGTGTTGTGCTCGAATTGCAGGTAGCATCTAGGGAATCCCCCTGGACAGGAGAGGTAAAAGCGGAATTCCCCCTGCCATGGAACACCTGTGACAAAAGGCAGCTGCGTGGAGGGCGGCCCCAAACCTCCCCCAAACACTCGGCCGCGTTCCGTTATTCTGAGGGTGGGGAAGTTCCGTACTTTGTCTGCAGCTCCTGGGATCTCTTAGGAGCACTCCGCATGTCTTCACCGAGTGTCTCCTCTTGCTGGATGCCGGGGAACGGCGGGGGTAGGGCTGGAAATGCAGGTAGCGTGTAGTGCCTACCCCTGGACAGGGAAGGTATTTAGCGGAATTACCCCTGCCAGGGAACACCTGTGACACCAGGCAGCTGCGTGGAGAGCGGCCCCAAAACTCTCCCAACCACTCGGCCGCGTTCTGGAATTCTGATTGTGGGTAGATTCCGTACTCTGTCTGCACCGACTGGGATCTCCTAGGAGCACTACGCGTGTCTTCCCTGAGTGTCACCTATTGCGGGGTGCCGGGGAAATTCGGCGGTTGGCCTGGAAATGCAGGTAGCATGTAGTTTCTCCCCCTGGACAGGGGAGGTAATTAGCGGTCTTCCCCCTGCCAGGGAATACCTGTGACAACAGGCAGCTGCGTGGAGGGCGGCCCCAAAACTCCCCCACCCACTCGGCCGCGTTACGGAATTCTGAGTGTGGGGAGGTTACGTATTCTGTCTGCAGCGCCTTGGATCACCTAGGAGCCCTCCGCGTGTATTCCCCGAGTGTCTCGTTTTGCGGGCTGCAGGGAAATTCTGGTGTTGTGCTGGAATTGCAGGTAGCATCTAGGGAATCCCCCTGGACAGGAGAGGTAAAAGCGGAATTCCCCCTGCCATGGAACACCTGTGACAAATGGCAGCTGCGTGGAGGCCGGCCCCACACCACCCCCACCCACTCGGCCGCGTTCCGGATTTCAGAGTGTGGGGAGGATTCGTCTTTGGTCTCCAGTGCCTGGGATCTCCTAGGAGCCATCCAAGTGCCTTCCCATATTCCCTCCTATTTCGGACAGCCGGGGAAAGGGGGGGGTTTGGCTGGAAATGCAGGTAGCATGTAGTGCCTCCCCCTGAACAGGGGAGGTAATTAGCGGATTCCCCATGCCAGGGAACACCTCTGACATCAGGCAGCTGCGTGGAAAGCGGCTCCAAATCACCCCCACCCACTCTGCCGTGTTCCAGAATTCTGTGGGGAGGTTCCGTCCTCTGTCTGCAGCGCCTGGGGTCTCATAGGAACCCTACGCGTGTCTTCCCCGAGTGTATCCTAGTGCGGGTTGCCGGGGAAATGCGGTGGTTGTGCTGGAAATACAGGTAGCATATAGTGCCTCCCTCTGGACAGAGGAGGTAATTAGCGGATTTCCCATCAAGGGAACACATGTGACACCACGCAGCTGAGTGAAGGGCGTCCCAAAAACTCCCACACACATTCGGACTCTTTCCAGAATTCTGAGTGTGGGGAGGTCCCGTCTTCGTTATGAAGCGCCTGGTATCACCTAGGAGCACTCCAAGTGTCTTCCCGAGTGTCTCCTAGTACGGGCTGCCGGGGAAAGGCGGGTTTTGTGCTAGAAAAGCAGGTAGCATGTAGTGCCTCACCCTGGACAGGGGAGGTAATTAGCGGAAATCCCCCTGCCAGGGAACACCTGTGAAACCAGGCAGCTTCGTGGAGGGCGTGCCCAAACCTTTCCCATCCACTCGGTCGTGTTCCGGAATTCTGAGTGTGGGGAGGTTCTGTCCTCTGTCTGCAGCGCCTGGGACGTCCTCGGAACCCTTCGCGTGTCTTCCCCGAGTGTCTCCTTGTGCGGGATTCCGGGGAAATTCAGGGGTTGTTCTGGAAACGCAGGTAGCATCTAGTGCCTCCCCCAGGACAGGGGAGGTAATTACCGGACTTTCCCCTGCCAGGGAACAGCTGTGACACTAGGCAGGTTCGTGGAGGGCGGCCCCAAACTTCCCTAACCCACTCGGTCGCTTTCCGGAATTCTGAGTGTGGGGAAGATCCGTCCTCTGTCTGCAGTTCCTGGGACCTCCTTAGAGAACTCCGTGTGTCTACACGAGTGTAACACAGTGCGGGGTGCCGGGGAAATGCGGGAGTTTGGCTGGAAATGCAGGTAGCATCTAGTGCCCCCTGCTGGACAGGGGAGGTAATTAGCGGACTTCCCCCTGCCAGAGAACACATGTGACACAAGGCATCTGCGTGGAGGGTGGTCCCAATCATCCCCCACCCACTCGGCCGCATTCCGGAATTCTGAGTGTGGGGAAGTTCCGTAATCTGTCTGCAGCGCCTGGGATCTCCTAGGATCCCTCCGCGTGTCTTCCCCGAGTGTATCCTAGTGCGGGGTGCCGGGGAAATGTCGGGGTTGGGCTGGAAATGCAGGTAGCATCTAGTTCCTCCCCCTGGACAGGAGAGGTAATTAGCGAAATTCCCGCTGCCAGGGAACACCTGTGACCCCAGGCAGCTTCGTGGAGTGCGGCCCCAAACCTCCCCCACAAACTCGGCAGCGTTTCGGACTTCTGAGTGTGGGGAGGTTCGGTCTTCCGCCTGCTGAGCCTGGGATCTCCTAGGAGCCATCCTCGTGTCTTCCCCGAGTGTCTCCTTATACGGGCTGCCGTGGAAATGCGGGTTTTGTGCTGGAAAACAGGTAGCATGTAGTGCCTCCCCCTGGACAGGGGAGGTAATTAGCAGAAATCCCCCTGCCAGGGAACACCTGTGAAACCAGGCAGCTGCGTGGATTGCGTGCCAAAACCTTTCCCACCCATTCGGCCGCGTTCCGGAATTCTGAGAGTGGGGAGGTTCCGTCCTCTGTCTGCAGCGCCTGGGACGTCCTCGGAACCCTTCGCGTGTCTTCCCCGAGTGTCTCCTTGTGCGGGCTTCCGGGGAAATTCGGGGGTTGTTCTGGAAACGCAGGTAGCATCTAGTGCCTCCCCCAGGGCAGGGGAGGTAATTAGCGGACTTTCCCCTGCCAGGGAACACCTGTGACACTAGGCAGGTTCGTGGAGAGCGGCCCCAAACCTCCCCGACCCAATCGGCCGCGTTCCGTATTTCTGAGTGCGGGGAGGTCCGTAATCTCTCTGCAGTGACTGGGATCATCTAGGCGCCCTCCGCGTGTCTTCCCAGAGTGTCTACTAGTGCGGGATGCCGGGGAAATTTGGGGGTTGGGCTGGAAATGCAGGTAGCATGTAGTGCCTCCCTCTGGACAGGGGAGGTAATTAGCGGATTTCCCATCATGGGAACACATGTGACACCACGCAGCTGCGTGAAGGGCAGCCCCAAACCTCCAACACACATTCAGACTCGTTCCGGAATTCTGAGTGTGGGGAGGTCCCGTCTTCGGTCTGAAGCGTCTGGTATCACCTAGGAGCCCTCCACGTGTCTTCACGAGTGTCTCCTAGTGTGCGCTACCGGGGAAAGGCCGTGGATGGGCTGGAAATGTAGGTAGAATCTAGTGCATCCCCGATTACAGGGGAGTAATTAGCGGACATCCCCTTGCCAGGGAACAGCTGTGACACCAGGCAGCTGCGTGGAGGGTGGCCCCAAACTTCCCTAACCCACTCGGCCGTGTTCCGGAATTCTGAGTGTGGGGAAGATCTGTCCTATGTCTGCAGCTCCTGGGACCTCCGAAGAGAACTCCGTGTGTCTACCCGAGTGTAACACAGTGCGGGGTGCCGGGGAAATGCGGGGGTTGAGCTGGAAATGCAGGTAGCATCTAGTGCCTCCCCCTGGACAGGGGAGGTAATTAGCGGACTTCCCCCTGCCAGGGAACACATGTGACACCAGGCATCTGCGTGGAGGGTGGTCGCAATCAACCCACACCCACTCGGCCGCGTTCCGGAATTCTGAGTGTGGGGAAGTTCCGTAATCTGTCTGCAGCGCCTGGGATCTCCTAGGATCCCTCCGCGTGTCTTCCCCGAGTGTATGCAAGTGCGGGGTGCCAGGGAAATGCGGGGTTTGGGCTGGAAATGCAGGTAGCATATAGTGCCTCCCCCTGCACAGGGGAGGTAATTAGCGGAATTCCCCCTGCCAGGGAACACCTGTGACCACAGGGAGCTTCGTGGAGGGCGGCCCCAAACCTCCCCCACAAACTCGGCCGCGTTCCGGACTTCTGAGTGTGGGGAGGTTCGGTCTTCTGCCTGTAGCGCCTGGGATCTCTTAGGAGCCCACCTCGTGTCTTCCCCGAGTGTCTCTTAATACGGGCTGCCGGGGAATGGCGGGTTTTGTGCTGGAAAAGCAGGTAGCATGTAGTGACTCCCCCAGGACAGGGGAGGTAATTAGCGGAAATCCCCCTGCCAGGGTACACCTGTGACACCAGGCAGCTGCGTGGATGGCGTGCCCAAACCTTTCCCACCCACTCGGCCGCGTTCCGGAATTCTGAGTGTGGGGAGGTTCTGTCCTCTGTCTGCAGCGCCTGGGACGTCCTCGGAACCCTCCGCGTGTCTTCCCCGAGTGTCTCCTTGTGCGGGATTCCGGGGAAATTCGGGGGTTGTTCTGGAAACGCAGTTAGCATCTAGTGCCTCCCCCAGGACAGGGGAGGTAATTAGCGGACTTTCCCCTGCCAGGGAACACCTGTGACACTAGGCAGGTTCGTGGAGGGCGGCCCCAAACCTCCCCGACCCACTCGGCTGCGTTCCGTATTTCTGAGTGTGTCGAGGTACGTCCTCTGTCTGCAGCGACTGGGATCATCTAGGTGCCCTCCGAGTGTATTCCCAGAGTGTCTATTAGTGCGGGAAGCCGGGGAAATTTGGGGGTTGGGCTGGAAATGCAGGTAGCATGTAGTGCCTCCCTCTGGACAAGGGAGGTAATTAGCGTATTTCCCATCAAGGGAACACATGTGACACCACGCAGCTGAGTGAAGGGCGGCCCAAAACCTCCCCCACACATTCAGACTCGTTCCGGAATTCTGAGTGTGGGGAGGTCCCGTCTTCGGTCTGAAGCGTCTGGTATCACCTAGGAGCCCTCCACGTGTCTTCCCGAGTGTCTCCTACTGTGCGCTTCCGGGGAAAGGCTGGGGTTGGGCTGGAAATGTAGGTAGCATCTAGTGCCTCCCCGTTTACAGGGAAGTAATTAGCGGAATTCCCCTTGCCAGGGAACAGCTGTGACACCAGGCAGCTGCGTGGAGGGTGGCCCCAAACTTCCCTAACCCACTCGGCCGCGTTCCGGAATTCTGAGTGTGGGGAAGATCCGTCCTCTGTCTGCAGTTCCTGGGACCTCCTTAGAGAACTCCGTGTGTCTACACGAGTGTAACACAGTGCGGGGTGCCGGGGAAATGCGGGAGTTTGGCTGGAAATGCAGGTAGCTTCTAGTGCCTCCCCCTGGACAGGGGAGGTAATTAGCGGATTTCCCATCAGGGGAACACATGTTACACCAGGCATCTGCGTGGAGGGTGGTCCCAATCATCCCCCACCCACTCGGCCGCATTCCGGAATTCTGAGTGTGGGGAAGTTCCGTAATCTGTCTGCAGCGAATGGGATCTCCTAGGATCCCTCCGCGTGTCTTCCCCGAGTGTATCCTAGTGCGGGGTGCTGGGGAAATGCGGTGGTTGTGCTGGAAATACAGGTGGCATATAGTGCCTCCCTCTGGACAGGGGAGGTAATTAGCGGATTTCCCATCAAGGGAACACATGTGATACCACGCAGCTGAGTGAAGGGCGTCCCAAAAACTCTCACACACATTCCGACTCGTTCCAGAATTCTGAGTCTGGGGAGGTCCCGTCTTCGTTCTGAAGCACCTGATATCACCTAGGAGCACTCCAAGTGTCATCCCGAGTGTCTCCTAGGGCGGGATGCCGGGGAAAAGAGGGCGTTGGTCAGGAAAATCAGGTAGCGTGTAGAGCCTCCTCATGGTTGGTGGAGGTAATTAGCGGATTTCCCCTGCAAGGGAACACATGTGACACCAGGCAGCTGCGTGGAGGGCGGCCCCAAACCTCCCCCACTAACTCGGCCGCGTTCCGGACTTCTGAGTGTGGGGAGGTTCGGTCCTCTGTCTGCAGCGCCTGGGACGTCCTCGGAACCCTTCGCGTGTCTTCCCCGAGTGTCTCCTTGTGCGGGCTTCCGGGGAAATTTGGGGGTTGTTCTGGAAAAGCAGGTTGCATCTAGTGCCTCCCCCAAGACAGGGGAGGTAATTAGCGGACTTTCCCCTGCCAGGGATCACCTGTGACACTACGCAGGTTCGTGGAGTGCGGCCCCAAACCTCCCCGACTCACTCGGCCGCGTTCCGTATTTCTGAGTGTGTGGAGGTCCGTCCTCTGTCTGCAGAGACTGGGATCACCTAGGCGCCCTCCGCGTGTCTTCCCCGAGTGTCTCCTATTGCGGGCTGCAGGGAAATCCTGGTGTTGTGCTCGAATTGCAGGTAGCATCTAGGGAATCCCCCTGGACAGGAGAGGTAAAAGCGGAATTCCCCCTGCCATGGAACACCTGTGACAAAAGGCAGCTGCGTGGAGGGCGGCCCCAAACCTCCCCCAAACACTCGGCCGCGTTCCGTTATTCTGAGGGTGGGGAAGTTCCGTACTTTGTCTGCAGCTCCTGGGATCTCTTAGGAGCACTCCGCATGTCTTCACCGAGTGTCTCCTCTTGCTGGATGCCGGGGAACGGCGGGGAGTAGGGCTGGAAATGCAGGTAGCGTGTAGTGCCTACCCCTGGACAGGGAAGGTATTTAGCGGAATTACCCCTGCCAGGGAACACCTGTGACACCAGGCAGCTGCGTGGAGAGCGGCCCCAAAACTCTCCCAACCACTCGGCCGCGTTCTGGAATTCTGATTGTGGGTAGATTCCGTACTCTGTCTGCACCGACTGGGATCTCCTAGGAGCACTACGCGTGTCTTCCCTGAGTGTCACCTATTGCGGGGTGCCGGGGAAATTCGGCGGTTGGCCTGGAAATGCAGGTAGCATGTAGTTTCTCCCCCTGGACAGGGGAGGTAATTAGCGGTCTTCCCCCTGCCAGGGAATACCTGTGACAACAGGCAGCTGCGTGGAGGGCGGCCCCAAAACTCCCCCACCCACTCGGCCGCGTTACGGAATTCTGAGTGTGGGGAGGTTACGTATTCTCTCTGCAGCGCCTTGGATCACCTAGGAGCCCTCCGCGTGTATTCCCCGAGTGTCTCGTTTTGCGGGCTGCAGGGAAATTCTGGTGTTGTGCTGGAATTGCAGGTAGCATCTAGGGAATCCCCCTGGACAGGAGAGGTAAAAGCGGAATTCCCCCTGCCATGGAACACCTGTGACAAATGGCAGCTGCGTGGAGGCCGGCCCCACACCACCCCCACCCACTCGGCCGCGTTCCGGATTTCTGAGTGTGGGGAGGATTCGTCTTTGGTCTCCAGTGCCTGGGATCTCCTAGGAGCCATCCAAGTGCCTTCCCATAGTCCCTCCTATTTCGGACAGCCGGGGAAAGGGGGGGGTTTGGCTGGAAATGCAGGTAGCATGTAGTGCCTCCCCCTGAACAGGGGAGGTAATTAGCGGATTCCCCATGCCAGGGAACACCTCTGACATCAGGCAGCTGCGTGGAAAGCGGCTCCAAATCACCCCCCACCCACTCTGCCGTGTTCCAGAATTCTGTGGGGAGGTTCCGTCCTCTGTCTGCAGCGCCTGGGGTCTCATAGGAACCCTACGCGTGTCTTCCCCGAGTGTATCCTAGTGCGGGTTGCCGGGGAAATGCGGTGGTTGTGCTGGAAATACAGGTAGCATATAGTGCCTCCCTCTGGACAGAGGAGGTAATTAGCGGATTTCCCATCAAGGGAACACATGTGACACCACGCAGCTGAGTGAAGGGCGTCCCAAAAACTCCCACACACATTCGGACTCTTTCCAGAATTCTGAGTGTGGGGGAGGTCCCGTCTTCGTTATGAAGCGCCTGGTATCACCTAGGAGCACTCCAAGTGTCTTCCCGAGTGTCTCCTAGTACGGGCTGCCGGGGAAAGGCGGGTTTTGTGCTAGAAAAGCAGGTAGCATGTAGTGCCTCACCCTGGACAGGGGAGGTAATTAGCGGAAATCCCCCTGCCAGGGAACACCTGTGAAACCAGGCAGCTTCGTGGAGGGCGTGCCCAAACCTTTCCCATCCACTCGGTCGCGTTCCGGAATTCTGAGTGTGGGGAGGTTCTGTCCTCTGTCTGCAGCGCCTGGGACGTCCTCGGAACCCTTCGCGTGTCTTCCCCGAGTGTCTCCTTGTGCGGGATTCCGGGGAAATTCGGGGGTTGTTCTGGAAACGCAGGTAGCATCTAGTGCCTCCCCCAGGACAGGGGAGGGTAATTACCGGACTTTCCCCTGCCAGGGAACAGCTGTGACACTAGGCAGGTTCGTGGAGGGCGGCCCCAAACTTCCCTAACCCACTCGGTCGCTTTCCGGAATTCTGAGTGTGGGGAAGATCCGTCCTCTGTCTGCAGTTCCTGGGACCTCCTTAGAGAACTCCGTGTGTCTACACGAGTGTAACACAGTGCGGGGTGCCGGGGAAATGCGGGAGTTTGGCTGGAAATGCAGGTAGCATCTAGTGCCCCCTGCTGGACAGGGGAGGTAATTAGCGGACTTCCCCCTGCCAGAGAACACATGTGACACAAGGCATCTGCGTGGAGGGTGGTCCCAAACATCCCCCACCCACTCGGCCGCATTCCGGAATTCTGAGTGTGGGGAAGTTCCGTAATCTGTCTGCAGCGCCTGGGATCTCCTAGGATCCCTCCGCGTGTCTTCCCCGAGTGTATCCTAGTGCGGGGTGCCGGGGAAATGTCGGGGTTGGGCTGGAAATGCAGGTAGCATCTAGTTCCTCCCCCTGGACAGGAGAGGTAATTAGCGAAATTCCCGCTGCCAGGGAACACCTGTGACCCCAGGCAGCTTCGTGGAGTGCGGCCCCAAACCTCCCCCACAAACTCGGCAGCGTTTCGGACTTCTGAGTGTGGGGAGGTTCGGTCTTCCGCCTGCTGAGCCTGGGATCTCCTAGGAGCCATCCTCGTGTCTTCCCCGAGTGTCTCCTTATACGGGCTGCCGTGGAAATGCGGGTTTTGTGCTGGAAAACAGGTAGCATGTAGTGCCTCCCCCTGGACAGGGGAGGTAATTAGCAGAAATCCCCCTGCCAGGGAACACCTGTGAAACCAGGCAGCTGCGTGGATTGCGTGCCAAAACCTTTCCCACCCATTCGGCCGCGTTCCGGAATTCTGAGAGTGGGGAGGTTCCGTCCTCTGTCTGCAGCGCCTGGGACGTCCTCGGAACCCTTCGCGTGTCTTCCCCGAGTGTCTCCTTGTGCGGGCTTCCGGGGAAATTCGGGGGTTGTTCTGGAAACGCAGGTAGCATCTAGTGCCTTCCCCAGGGCAGGGGAGGTAATTAGCGGACTTTCCCCTGCCAGGGAACACCTGTGACACTAGGCAGGTTCGTGGAGAGCGGCCCCAAACCTCCCCGACCCAATCGGCCGCGTTCCGTATTTCTGAGTGCGGGGAGGTCCGTAATCTCTCTGCAGTGACTGGGATCATCTAGGCGCCCTCCGCGTGTCTTCCCAGAGTGTCTACTAGTGCGGGATGCCGGGGAAATTTGGGGGTTGGGCTGGAAATGCAGGTAGCATGTAGTGCCTCCCTCTGGACAGGGGAGGTAATTAGCGGATTTCCCATCATGGGAACACATGTGACACCACGCAGCTGCGTGAAGGGCAGCCCCAAACCTCCAACACACATTCAGACTCGTTCCGGAATTCTGAGTGTGGGGAGGTCCCGTCTTCGGTCTGAAGCGTCTGGTATCACCTAGGAGCCCTCCACGTGTCTTCACGAGTGTCTCCTAGTGTGCGCTACCGGGGAAAGGCCGTGGATGGGCTGGAAATGTAGGTAGAATCTAGTGCCTCCCCGATTACAGGGGAGTAATTAGCGGACATCCCCTTGCCAGGGAACAGCTGTGACACCAGGCAGCTGCGTGGAGGGTGGCCCCAAACTTCCCTAACCCACTCGGCCGTGTTCCGGAATTCTGAGTGTGGGGAAGATCTGTCCTATGTCTGCAGCTCCTGGGACCTCCGAAGAGAACTCCGTGTGTCTACCCGAGTGTAACACAGTGCGGGGTGCCGGGGAAATGCGGGGGTTGAGCTGGAAATGCAGGTAGCATCTAGTGCCTCCCCCTGGACAGGGGAGGTAATTAGCGGACTTCCCCCTGCCAGGGAACACATGTGACACCAGGCATCTGCGTGGAGGGTGGTCGCAATCAACCCACACCCACTCGGCCGCGTTCCGGAATTCTGAGTGTGGGGAAGTTCCGTAATCTGTCTGCAGCGCCTGGGATCTCCTAGGATCCCTCCGCGTGTCTTCCCCGAGTGTATGCAAGTGCGGGGTGCCAGGGAAATGCGGGGTTTGGGCTGGAAATGCAGGTAGCATATAGTGCCTCCCCCTGCACAGGGGAGGTAATTAGCGGAATTCCCCCTGCCAGGGAACACCTGTGACCACAGGGAGCTTCGTGGAGGGCGGCCCCAAACCTCCCCCACAAACTCGGCCGCGTTCCGGACTTCTGAGTGTGGGGAGGTTCGGTCTTCTGCCTGTAGCGCCTGGGATCTCTTAGGAGCCCACCTCGTGTCTTCCCCGAGTGTCTCTTAATACGGGCTGCCGGGGAATGGCGGGTTTTGTGCTGGAAAAGCAGGTAGGATGTAGTGACTCCCCCAGGACAGGGGAGGTAATTAGCGGAAATCCCCCTGCCAGAGTACACCTGTGACACCAGGCAGCTGCGTGGATGGCGTGCCCAAACCTTTCCCACCCACACGGCCGCGTTCTGGAATTCTGAGTGTGGGGAGGTTCCGTCCTCTGTCTGCAGCGCCTGGGACGTCCTCGGAACCCTCCGCGTGTCTTCCCCGAGTGTCTCCTTGTGCGGGCTTCCGGGGAAATTCGGAGGTTGTTCTGGAAACGCAGGTAGCATCTAGTTCCTCCCCCAGGACAGGGGAGGTAATTAGCGGACTTTCCCCTGCCAGGGAACACCTGTGACACTAGGCAGGTTCGTGGAGGGCGGCCCCAAACCTCCCCGACCCACTCGGCCGCGTTCCGTATTTCTGAGTGTGTGGAGGTCCGTCCTCTGTCTGCAGCGACTGGGATCATCTAGGCGCCCTCCGAGTGTCTTCCCAGAGTGTCTAATAGTGCGGGAAGCCGGGGAAAGTTGGGGGTTGGGCTGGAAATGCAGGTAGCATGTAGTGCCTCCCTCTGGACAAGGGAGGTAATTAGCGGATTTCCCATCAAGGGAACACATGTGACACCACGCAGCTGCGCGAAGGGAGGCCCAAAACCTCCCCCACACATTCAGACTCGTTCCGGAATTCTGAGTGTGGGGAGGTCCCGTCTTCGGTCTGAAGCGTCTGGTATTACCTAGGAGCCCTCCACGTGTCTTCCCGAGTGTCTCCTACTGTGCGCTACCGGGGAAAGGCCGGGGTTGGGCTGGAAATGTAGGTAGCATCTAGTGCCTCCCCGTTTACAGGGAAGTAATTAGCGGAATTCCCCTTGCCAGGGAACAGTTGTGACACCAGGCAGCTGCGTGGAGTGTGGCCCCAAACTTCCCTAACCCACTCGGCCGCGTTCCGGAATTCTGAGTGTGGGGAAGTTCCGTAATCTGTCTGCAGCAAATGGGACCTCCTAGGATCCCTCCGCGTGTCTTCCCCGAGTGTATCCTAGTGCGGGGTGCTGGGGAAATGCGGTGGTTGTGCTGGAAATACAGGTAGCATATAGTGCCTCCCTCTGGACAGGGGAGGTAATTAGCGGATTTCCCATCAAGGGAACACATGTGATACCACGCAGCTAAGTGAAGGGCGTCCCAAAAACTCTCACACACATTCCGACTCGTTCCAGAATTCTGAGTGTGGGGAGGTCCCGTCTTCGTTCTGAAGCAACTTGTATCACCTAGGAGCACTCCAAGTGTCTTCCCGAGTGTCTCCTAAGGCGGGATCCCGGGGAAAAGAGGGCGTTGGTCAGGAAAATCAGGTAGCGTGTAGTGCCTCCTCATGGTTGGTGGAGGTAATTAGCGGATTTCCCCTGCAAGGGAACACATGTGACTCCAGGCAGCTGCGTGGAGAGCGGCCCCAAACCTCCCCCACTAACTCGGCCGCGTTCCGGACTTCTGAGTGTGGGGAGGTTCGGTCCTCTGTCTGCAGCGCCTGGGACGTCCTCGGAACCCTTCGCGTGTCTTCCCCGAGTGTCTCCTTGTGCGGGCTTCCGGGGAAATTTGGGGGTTGTTCTGGGAACGCAGGTTGCATCTAGTGCCTCCCCCAAGACAGGGGAGGTAATTAGCGGACTTTCCCCTGCCAGGGATCACCTGTGACACTACGCAGGTTCGTGGAGTGCGACCCCAAACCTCCCCGACCCACTCGGCCGCGTTCCGTATTTCTGAGTGTGTGGAGGTCCGTCCTCTGTCTGCAGAGACTGGGATCACCTAGGCGCCCTCCGCGTGTCTTCCCCGAGTGTCTCCTATTGCGGGCTGCAGGGAAATCCTGGTGTTGTGCTGGAATTGCAGGTAGCATCTAGGGAATCCCCCTGGACAGGAGAGGTAAAAGCGGAATTCCCCCTGCCATGGAACACCTGTGACAAAAGGCAGCTGCGTGGAGGGCGGCCCCAAACCTCCCCCAAACACTCGGCCGCGTTCCGTTATTCTGAGGGTGGGGAAGTTCCGTACTTTGTCTGCAGCTCCTGGGATCTCCTAGGAGCACTCTGCATGTCTTCACCGAGTGTCTCCTCTTGCTGGATGCCGGGGAACGGCGGGGGTAGGGCTGGAAATGCAGGTAGCGTGTAGTGCCTACCCCTGGACAGGGAAGGTATTTAGCGGAATTCCCCCTGCCAGGGAACACCTGTGACACCAGGCAGCTGCGTGGAGAGCGGCCCCAAAACTCTCCCAACCACTCGGCCGCGTTCTGGAATTCTGATTGTGGGTAGATTCCGTACTCTGTCTGCACCGACTGGGATCTCCTAGGAGCCCTACGCGTGTCTTCCCTGAGTGTCACCTATTGCGGGGTGCCTGGGAAATTCGGCGGTTGGCCTGGAAATGCAGGTAGCATGTAGATTCTCCCCCTGGACAGGGGAGGTAATTAGCGGTCTTCCCCCTGCCAGGGAACACCTGTGACAACAGGCAGCTGCGTGGAGGGCGGCCCCAAAACTCCCCCACCCACTCGGCCGCGTTACGGAATTCTGAATGTGGGGAGGTTACGTATTCTGTCTGCAGCGCCTTGGATCACCTAGGAGCCCTCCGCGTGTATTCCCCGAGTGTCTCGTTTTGCGGGCTGCAGGGAAATTCTGGTGTTGTGCTGGAATTGCAGGTAGCATCTAGGGAATCCCCCTGGACAGGAGAGGTAAAAGCGGAATTCCCCCTGCCATGGAACACCTGTGACAAATGGCAGCTGCGTGGAGGCCGGCCCCACACCACCCCCACCCACTCGGCCGCGTTCCGGATTTCTGAGTGTGGGGAGGTTTCGTCTTCGGTCTCCAGTGCCTGGGATCTCCTAGGAGCCATCCAAGTGCCTTCCCATAGTCCCTCCTATTTTCGGGGTGCCAGGGAAAGGGGGGGGTTTGGCTGGAAATGCAGGTAGCATCTAGTGTCTCCCCCTGGACAGGGGAGGTAATTAGCGGTCTTCCCCCTGCCAGGGAACACCTGTGACATCAGGCAGCTGCGTGGAAGGCGGCCCCAAATCTCCCCCACCCACTCTGCCGTGTTCCAGAATTCTGAGTGTGGGGAGTCTCCGTCCTCTGTCTGCAGCACCTGGGATCTCATAGAAGCCCTACGCGTGTCTTCCCTGAGTGTCTCCTATTGCGGGGAGCCGGGGAAATTCGGCGGTTGGCCTGGAAATGCAGGTAGCATGTAGTTTCTCCCCCTGGACAGGGGAGGTAATTAGCGGTCTTCCCCCTGCCAGGGAACACCTGTGACCACAGGCATCTGCGTGAAGGCGGCCCCAAACCTCCCCCACCCACTCGGCCGCGTTACGGAATTCTGAGTGTGGGGAGGTTCCGTATTCTGTCTGCAGCTCCTGGGATCACCGAGGAGCTCTCCCCGTGTCTTCCCCTTGTGTCTCTTTGTGCGGACTTCCGGGGAAATGCGGGGGTTGGGCTGGAAATGCAGGTAGCATGTAGTGCCTCCCCATGAACAGGGGAGGTAATTAGCGGACTTCCCCATGCCAGGAAACACCTGTAACATCAGGCAGCTGCGTGGAAGGCGGCCCCAAATCTCCCCCACCCACTCTGCCGTGTTCCAGAATTCTGTGTGTGGGGAGGTTCCATCCTATGTCTGCAGCGACTGGGATCTCATAGGAGCCCTACGCGTGTCTTCCCTGAGTGTCTCTTATTGCGGGGTGCCGGGGAAATTCGGCGGTTGTCCTGGAAATGCATGTAGCATGAAGTTTCTCTCCCTGGACAGGGGAGGTATTTAGCGGACTTCCCCCTGCCAGGGAACACCTGTGACAACAGGCAGCTGCGTGGAGTGTGGCCCCAAACCTCACCCACCCACTCGGCTTCGTTACGGAATTCTGAATGTGGGGAGGTTACGTATTCTGTCTGCAGCGCCTTGGATCACCTAGGAGCCCTCCGCGTGTATTCCCCGAGTGTCTCGTATTGCGGGATGCAGGGAAATCCTGGTGTTGTGCTGGAATTGCAGGTAGCATCTAGGGAATCCCCCTGAACAAGAGAGGTAAAAGCGGAATTCCCCCTGCCATGGAACACCTGTGACAAATGGCAGCTGCGTGGAGGCCAGCCCGAAACCTCCCCAAAACACTCGGCCGCGTTCCGTTATTCTATGGGTGGGGAAGTTCCGTACTCTGTCTGCAGCTCCTGGGATCTCCTAGGAGCACTCCGCATGCCTTCCCCGAGTGTCTCCTCTTGCTGGATGCCGGGGAACGGTGGGGGTAGGGCTGGAAATGCAGGTAGCTTGTAGTGCTTCCCCCTGGACAGGGAAGGTATTTAGCGGAATTCCCCCTGCCAGGGAACACCTGTGACACGAGGCAGCTGCGTGGAGGGTGGCCCCAAACTTCCCTAACCCACTCGGCCGCGTTCCGGAATTCTGAGTGTGGGGAAGATCCGTCCTCTGTCTGCAGCTCCTGGGATCTCCTAAGAGAACTCCGTGTGTCTACCCGAGTGTAACTCAGTGTGGGGTGCCGGGGAAATGCGGGGGTTCGGTTGGAAATGCAGGAAGATTCTAGTGCCTCCCCCTGGACAGGGGAGGTAATTAGCGGACTTCCCCCTGCCAGGGAACACATGTGACACCAGGCATCTGCGTGGAGAGTGGTCCCAATCATCCCCCACCCACTCGGCCGCGTTCCGGAATTCTGAGTGTGGGGAAGTTCCGTAATCCTGTCTGCAGCGCCTGGGATCTCCTAGGATCCCTCCGCGTGTCTTCCCCGAGTGTATCCTAGTGCGGGGTGCTGGGGAAATGCGGTGGTTGTGCTGGAAAAACAGGTAGCATATAGTGCCTCCCTCTGGACAGGGGAGGTAATTAGCGGATTTCCCATCAAGGGAACACATTTGACTCCAGGCAGCTGCGTGGAGGGCGGCCCCAAACCTCCCCCACTAACTCGGCCGCGTTCCGGACTTCTGAGTGTGGGGAGGTTCGGTCCTCTGTCTGCAGCGCCTGGGACGTCCTCGGAACCCGTCGCGTGTCTTCCCCGAGTGTCTCCTAGTGCGGGATTCCGGGGAAATTTGGGGGTTGTTCTGGAAACGCAGGTTGCATCTAGTGCCTCCCCCAAGACAGGGGAGGTAATTAGCGGACTTTCCCCTGCCAGGGATCACCTGTGACACTACGCAGGTTCGTGGAGTGCGACCCCAAACCTCCCCGACCCACTCGGCCGCGTTCCGTATTTCTGAGTGTGTGGAGGTCCGTCCTCTGTCTGCAGAGACTGGGATCACCTAGGCGCCCTCCGCGTGTCTTCCCCGAGTGTCTCCTATTGCGGGCTGCAGGGAAATCCTGGTGTTGTACTCGAATTGCAGGTAGCATCTAGGGAATCCCCCTGGACAGGACAGGTAAAAGCGGAATTCCCCCTGCCATGGAACACCTGTGACAAATGGCAGCTGCGTGGAGGCCAGCCCGAAACCTCCCCCAAACACTCGGCCGCGTTCCGTTATTCTATGGGTGGGGAAGTTCCGTACTCTGTCTGCAGCTCCTGGGATCTCCTAGGAGCACTCCGCATGCCTTCCCCGAGTGTCTCCTCTTGCTGGATGCCGGGGAACGGTGGGGGTAGGGCTGGAAATGCAGGTAGCTTGTAGTGCTTCCCCCCTGGACAGGGAAGGTATTTAGCGGAATTCCCCCTGCCAGGGAACACCTGTGACACGAGGCAGCTGCGTGGAGGTGGGCCCCAAACTTCCCTAACCCACCGGCCGCGTTCCCGGAATTCTGAGTGTGGGGAAGATCCGTCCTCTGTCTGCAGCTCCTGGGATCTCCTAAGAGAACTCCGTGTGTCTACCCGAGTGTAACTCAGTGTGGGGTGCCGGGGAAATGCGGGGGTTCGGTTGTAAATGCAGGAAGATTCTAGGGCTCCCCTGGACAGGGGAGGTAATAGGGACTTCCCCCTGCAGGGAACACATGTGACACCAGGCATCTGCGTGGAGAGTGGTCCCCAATCATCCCCCACCCACTCGGCGCGTTCCGGAATTGAGTGTGGGGAAGTTCC
>NC_045721.1:28936258-28966248 GCF_009834535.1 Camelus ferus
TCCCCGGCAACCCGCACTAGGATACACTCGGTGAAGCCAAGCATAGGGTTCCTATGAGATCCCAGGCGCTGCAGACAGAGGACGGAACCTCCCCACACTCAGAATTCTGGAACACGGCAGAGTGGGTGGGGGAGATTTGGGGCCGCCTTCCACGCAGCTGCCTGATGTCACAGGTGTTCCCTGGCATGGGGAAGTCCGCTAATTACCTCCCCTGTTCAGGTGGAGGCACTACATGCTACCTGCATTTCCAGCCAAACCCCTCCCTTTCCCCGGCTCTCCGAAATAGGAGGGACTATGGGAAGGCACTTGGATGGCTCCTAGGAGATCCCAGGCACTGGAGACCGAAGACGAAACCTCCCCACACTCAGAAATCCGGAACGCGGCCAAGTGGGTGGTGGAGGTGTGGGGCCGGCCTCCACGCAGATGCCATTTGTCACAGGTGTTCCATGGCAGGGGAAATTCCGCTTTTACCTCTCCTCTCCAGGGGGATTCCCTAGATGCTACCTGCAATTGCAGCACAACATCAGAATTTCCCTGCAGCCCGCAAAACGGGACACTCGGGGAATACACCTGGAGGGCGCCTAGGTGATCCCAGTCGCTGCAGACAGAGGACGGACCTCCACACACTCAGAAATACGGAACGAGGCCGAGTGGGTCGGTGAGGTTTGGGGCCGCCCTCCACGAACCTGCGTAGTGTCACAGGTGATCCCTGGCAGGGGAAAGTCCGCTAATTACCTCCCCTGTCTTGGGGGAGGCACTAGATGCAACCTGCGTTTCCAGAACCACCCCCAAATTTCCCCGGAAACCCGCACAAGGAGACACTCGGGGAAGACACGCGAAGGGTTCCGAGGACGTCCCAGGCGCTGCAGACAGAGGACCGAACCTCCCCACACTCAGAAGTCCGGAACGCGGCCGAGTTTGTGGGGGAGATTTGGGGCCACACTCCACGCAGCTGCCTGGTGTCACATGTGTTCCCTTGATGGGAAATCCGCTAATTACCTCCCCTGTCCAGAGGGAGGCACTATATGCTACCTGTATTTCCAGCACAACCACCGCATTTCCCCGGCACCCCGCACTAGGATACACACTGGGAAGACACGCGGAGGGATCCTAGGAGATCCCAGGCGCAGCAGGCAGAAGACCGAACCTCCCCACACTCAGAAGTCCGAAACGCGGCCCTCTTTGTGGGGGAGGTTTGGGGCCGCACTCCACGAAGCTGCCTGGGGTCACAGGTGTTCCCTGGCAGGGGGAAGTCCGCTAATTACCTCTCCTGTCCAGGGGGAGGCACTAGATGCTACCTGCATTTCCAGCCCAACCCCCGCATTTCCCCGGCACCCCGCACTAGGATACACTCGGGGAAGACACGCGGAGGGATCCTAGGAGATCCCAGGCGCTGCAGACAGATTAAGGAACTTTCCCCACACTCAGAATTCCGGAATGCGGCCGAGTGGGTGGGGGATGTTTGGGACCACCCTCCACGCAGATGCCTGGTGTCACATGTGTTCCCTGGCAGCGGGAATTCCGCTAATTTCCTCCCCTGTCCAGGGGGAGGCACTAGATGCTACGTGCATTTCCAGGCGAACCCCCGCATTTCCCTGGCACCCCGCACTGATTTACACTCGGGTAGAAACACGGAGTTCTCTTAGGAGATCCCAGGAGCTGGAGACAGAGGACGGATTTTCCCCACACTCAGAATTCAGGAACGCGGCCGAGTGGGTTATGGAAGTTTGGGGCCACCCTCCACGCAGCTGCCTGGTGTCACAGCTGTTCCCTGGCAAGGGGAATTCCGCTAATTACTCCCCTGTAAAGGGGGAGGCACTAGATGCTACCTACATTTCCAGCCCAACCTCGGCCTTTCCCCTGTATCGCACACTAGGAGACACTCGGGAATACACGTGGAGGGCTCCTAGGTGATACCAGACGCTTCAGACCGAAGACGGGACCTCCCCACACTCAGAATTCCGGAACGAGTCTGAATGTGTGTGGGAGGTTTGGGGCCGCCCTTCAGCAGCTGCGTGGTTTTACATGTGTTCCCTTGATGGGAAATCCGCTAATTACCTCCCTTGTCCAGAGGGAGGCACTACATGCTACCTGCATTTCCAGCCCAACCCCCAACTTTCCCCGGCATCCCGCACTAGTAGACACTCTGGGAAGACACGCGGAGGGCGCCTAGATGATCCCAGTCGCTGCAGAGAGAGGACGGACCTCCACACACTCAGAAATACGGAACGCGACCGAGTGGGTCGGGGAGGTTTGGGGCCGTCCTCCACGAACATGCCTAGTGTCACAGGTGTTCCCTGGAAGGGGAAAGTCCGTTAATTACCTCCCCTGTCCTGGGGGAGGCACTAGATGCTTCCTGCTTTTCCTGAACAACGCCCGCTTTTCCCGACCAACGCCCGCATTTCCCCGGCATCCCGCACTAGGAGACACTCGGGAAGTCACTTGGAGGGCTCCTAGGTGATACCATGTGCTTCAGACCGAAGACGGGACCTCCCCACACTCAGAATTCTGGAACGACTCCGAATGTGTGTGGGAGTTTTGGGGCCGCCCTTCACTAAGCTGCGTGGTGTCACATGTGTTCCCTTGATGAGAAATCCGCTAATTACCTCCCCTGTCCAGAGAGAGGCACTATATGCTACCTGTATTTCCAGCACAACCCCCGCATTTCCCCGGAATCCAGCACTAGGATACACTCGGGGAAGACACGCGGAGGGCTCCTAGGTGATCCCAGGCTGTGTAGACAGAGTACGGAATCTCCCCAAAATCAGAATTCCGGAACGCGGCCGAGTGGATGGGAGAGATTTGGGGCCACTCTCCACGCAGCTGCCTGGTGTCACAGGTGTTCCCTGGCAGGGTGACTTCCGCTAATTACCTTCCCTGTTCAGGGGGAGGGACTACATGCTACCAGCTATTCCAGCACAACCCCCGGATTTCCATTGTAGCCCGAACAAGTAGACACTCCGGAAAGACACGCGGAGTGCTCCTAGAAGATCCCAGGTGCTGCAGACAGAGGACGGAACATCCCCACTCTCAGATTTCCGGAACGCGTCCGAGTGGGTAGGGGAGGTTTGGGGCCCCCCTCCAATCAGCTGCCTGGTGTCAAAGGTGTTCCATGTCAGGGGGAATTCCGCTTTTACCTCTCCTGCCCAGGGGGAGTCCCTAGATGCTACCTGAAATTCCAGGACAACACCAGGATTTCCCTGCCACCCCCAGAAGTAGACACTCGGCGAATACACGCGGAGGACTCCTAGGTGATCAAAGGTGCTGCAGTCAGAGTACGGAACCTCCCAACACTCAGAATTCCGGAACGCGGCCGAGTGGGTGGGGGAGGTTTTGGGCCGCCCTCCACACAGCTGACTGGTGTCACATGTGTTCCCTTGCAGGGGAAATCCGCTAATTACCTCCACTATCCAGGGGGAGGCACTACATGCTACCTGCTTTTCCAGCCCAACGACCGTTTTTCACCGGCATCCCGCACTAGGAGACACACGGGAAGACACGTGGAGGGCTCCTAGATAATACCAGGCACTTCAGACCGAAGACTTGACTTCCCCACACTCAGAATTCCGGAACGAGTCCGAATGTGTGTGGGAGGTTTGGGGCCGCACTTCACGCAGCTGCGTGGTGTCACATGTGTTCCCTTGATGGGAAATCCGCTAATTACCACTCCTGTACAGAGGGAGGCACTACATGCTACCTGCATTTCCAGCCCAATCCCCAAATTTCCCCGGCAGCCCGCACTAGGAGACACTAGGGGAAGACACAATGAGGGCTCCTAGGAAATCCCAGGCGCTGCAGAAAGTGTACGGACCTCCCCACACTCAGAATTCAGGAACGAGGCAGAGTGGGTGGGAGCGGATTGTGGCCGCCCTCCAAGCAGCTGCCTCGTGTCACAGGTGTTCCCTACAAGGGGGAAGTCCGCTAATTACCTCCCCTGTCCAGGGGGAGGCACTATATACTACCTGTATTTCCAGCCAAACCCCCGAATTTCCCCGGCACACCGCAGTAGGATACACTCGGGGAAGAAACGCGGCGGGATCCCAGGAGATGCCAGGCGCTGCAGACAGAGAACGGAACGTCCCCACACTCAGAATTCCGGAATGCGGCTGAGTGGGTGGGGGAGGTTTGGGGCCGAACTTCACGCAGCTGCCTGGTGTCACAGTTGTTCCCTGGCAAGGGGAAGTCCGCTAATAACCTCATCTGTCCAGGGGGAGGCACTAAATGCTACCTGCATTTCCAGACTAACCCCCGCCTTTCCCCTGCAGCCCGCACAATGAGACACTCGGGGAAGACACGCTGAGGGCTCCTAGGTGATCCAAGGCGCTGTAGACATAGGACGGAACCTCCCCACACTCAGAATACCGGAACCTGGCCGAGTGGGTTGGGGAGGTTTGGGGCCGCCCTCCACGCAGCTGCCTGGTGTCACAGGTGTTCCCTGGCATGGGGAAATCCGCTAAATACCTTATCTGTCCAGGGGGAGGCACTAGATGCTACCTGCATTTCCAGCACAACCCCCGCATTTCCCCAACAGCCCGCACTAGGAGACACTCGGGGAAGTCACGTGGAGGGCTCCTAGGAGATCCCAGGCCCTGCAGACAGAGGACGGAACCTCGCCACACTCAGAATTTCGGAACGGGGTCGAGTGGGTGAGGGAGGTTTGGGGCCAACATCCACGCAGTTGCCTGGTGTCACATGTGTTCCCTGGCAGGGGGAAGTCCGCTAATTACCTCATCTGTCCAGGGGGAGGCACTAGATGCTACCTGCATTTCTATCCCAACCCCCGCCTTTCCCCGGCAGCCTGCACTAGGAGACACTCGGGGAAGACAAGCGGATGGCTCCTAGGAGATCCCAGGTGCTGTAGAGAGAGGACGGAACCTCGCCACACTCAGAATTCCGGAACGCGGCCGAGTGGATGGGGGAGGTTTTGGGCCGCCATCCACATAGCTGCCTGGTGTCACAAGTGTTCCCTGGCAGGGGGAATTCCGCTAATTACCTCATCTGTCCATGGGAAAGCACTAGATGCTACCTGCATTTTCAGCCTAAACCCCACCTTTCCCCTGCAGCCCGCACTAGGAGACACTCGGGGAAAACACACGGAGGTCTCCTAGGAGATCCCAGGCGCTGCAGACAGAAGACGGAACCTCGCCACACTCAGAATTCCGGTCCGCGGCCGAGTGTGTGGGGGACATTTGGGGCCGCCACCACGCAGCTGCCTGGTGTCACATGTGTTCCCTGGCAGGGTGAAGTCCGCTAATTACCTCATCTGTCCAGGGGGAAGCACTAGATGCTACCTGCATTTCCAGCCCAATCCCCGCCTTTCCACGGCAGCCCGCACTAGGAGACACTCGGGGAAGACAGGCGGAGGGCTCCTAGGATATCCCAGGTGCTGCAGACCGAGGAATAAACCTCGCCACACTCAGAATTCCGGAATGAGTCTGAATGTGTGTGGGAGGTTTGGGGCCGCACTTCACGCAGCTGCGTGCTGTCACATATGTTCCCTCGATGGGAAAACCGCTAAATACCGCCCCTGTACAGAGGGAGGCACTACATGCTACCTGCATTTCCAGCCCAATCCCCAAATTTCCCCGGCAGCCCGCACTAGGGGACACTAGGGGAAGACACATGGATGGCTCCTAGGAAATCCCAGGCGCTGCAGAATGTGTACGGACCTCCCCACACTCAGAATTCAGGAAGGCGGCAGAGTGGGTGGGAGAGGTTTGTGGCCGCCCTCCACACAGCTGCCTCGTGTCACAGGTGTTCCCTACAAGGGGGAGGTCCGCTAATTACCTTCCCTGTCCAGGAGGAGGCACTATATACTACCTGTATTTCCAGCACAACCCCCGCATTTCCCCGGCACCCCGCACTAGGATACACTCGGGGAAGACACGTGGAGGGATCCTAGGAGATCCCAGGCACTGTAGACAGAGTACGGAATCTCCCCACACTCAGAAATCTGGAATGCTTCCAAGTTGGTGGGAGAGGTTTGGGGCCGCCCTCCACACAGATGCCTGGTGTCACATGTGTTCCCTGGCAGGGGGAATTCCGCTAATTACCTCCCCTGTCCAGGGGGAGGCACTAGATGCTACCTGCATTTCCAGCCCATCCTCCGCCTTTCCACGGCATCCCGCACTAGGAGACACTCGGGGAAGACACCTGGAGGGCTACTAGGAGATCCTAGATTCTGCAGACAGAGTACAGAATCTCCCCACACTCAGAAATCTGGAACGCGGCCAAGTTGGTGGGAGAGGTTTGGGGCCGCCCTCCACGCAGCTGCCTGGTGTCACATGTGTTCCCTTGCAGGGTAAATCCGCTAATTACCTCCAATATCCAGGGGGAGGCACTACATGCTTCCTGCTTTTCCAGTCCAACGACCGTTTTTCACCGGCAGCCCGCACTAGGAGACACTCGGGAAGACACGTGGAGGGCCCCTAGGTGATACCAGGCGCTTCAGACCGAAGACTTGACTTCCCCACACTCAGAATTCCGGAACGAGTCTGAATGTGTGTGGGAGGTTTGGGGCCGCACTTCACGCAGCTGCGTGGTGTCACATGTGTTCCCTCGATGGGAAAACAGCTAATTACCGCCCCTGTACAGAGGGAGGCACTACATGCTACCTGCATTTCCAGCCCAATCCCCAAATTTCCCCGGCAGCCCGCACTAGGAGACACTAGGGGAAGACACGCGGAGGGATCCTAGGAGATCCCAGGCGCTGCAGACAGATTACGGAATTTCCCCACACTCAGAATTCCGGAACGCGGCCGAGTGGGTGTGGGATGATTGCGACCAACCTCCACGCAGATGCCTGGTGTCACATGTGTTCCCTGGCAGGGAGAAGTCCGCTAATTACCTCCTCAGTCCAGGGGGAGGCACTAGATGCTACCTGGATTTCCAGCCCAACCCCCGCATTTCCCCTGCACCCAGCACTGTGTTACACTCGGGTAGACACACGGAGTTCTCTTAGGAGGTCCCGGGAGCTGCAGATATAGGACGGATCTTCCCCACACTCAGAATTCCGGAACACGGCCGAGTGGGTTAGGGAAGTTTGGGGCCACCCTCCACGCAGCTGCCTGGTGTCACAGCTGTTCCCTGGCAAGGGGATGTCCGCTAATTACTCCCCAGTAAACGGGGAGGCACTAGATGCTACCTACATTTCCAGCCCTTCCACGGCCTTTCCCCGGTAGCGCACACTAGGAGAAACTCGGTAAGACACGTGGAGGGCTCCTAGGTGATACCAGACGCTTCAGACCGAAGACGGGACCTCCACACACTCAGAATTCCGGAACGAGTCTGAATGTGTGTTGGAGGTTTGGGGCCGCCCTTCACGCAGCTGCGTGGTGTCACATGTGTTCCCATGATGGGAAATCCGCTAATTACCTCCCCTGTCCAGAGGGAGGCACTACATGCTACCTGCATTTCCATCCCAACCCCCAAATTTCCCCGGCATCCCGCACTAGTAGACACTCTGGGAAGACACGCGGAGGGCGCCTAGATGATCCCAGTCGCTGCAGACAGATTACGGACCTCCACGCACTCAGAAATACGGAACGCGGCCGAGTGGGTCGGGGAGGTTTGGGGCCGCCCTCCACGAACCTGCCTAGTGTCACAGGTGTTCCCTGGCAGGGGAAAGTCCGCTAATTACCTCCCCTGTCCTGGGGGTGGCACTAGATGCTACCTGCGTTTCCAGAACAACCCCCGAATTTCCCCGGTAGCCCGCACAAGGAGACACTCGGGGAAGACACGCGAAAGGTTCCGAGGATGTCCCAGGCGCTGCAGACAGAGGACGGAACCTCCCCAGACTCAGAATTCCGGAACGCGGCCGAATGGGTGGGAAAGGTTTGGGCACGCCATCCACGCAGCTGCCTGGTTTCACAGGTGTTCCCTGGCAGGGAGACTTCGGCTAATTACCTCCCCTGTCCAGGGGGAGGCACTACATGCTACCTGTTTTCCAGCACAAAACCCGCCTTTCCCCGGCAGCCCGTACTAGGAGACACTCGGGGAAGACACACGGAGGGCTCCTAGGAGATCCCAGGCACAGCAGGCAGAAGACCGAACCTCCCCACACTCAGAAGTCCGAAACGCGGCCCTGTTTGTGGGGGAGGTTTGGGGCCGCACTCCATGAAGCTGCCTGGGGTCACAGGTGTTCCCTGGCAGGGGGAAGTCCGCTAATTACCTCTCCTGTCCAGGGGGAGGCACTAGATGCTACCTGCATTTCCAGCCCAACCCCCGCATTTCCCCGGCACCCCGCACTAGGATACACTCGGGGAAGACACGCGGAGGGATCCTAGGAGATCCCAGGCGCTGCAGACAGATTAAGGAACTTCCCCACACTCAGAATTCCGGAACACGGCCGAGTGGGTGGGGGATGTTTGGGACCACCCTCCACGCAGATGCCTGGTGTCACATGTGTTCCCTGGCAGCGGGAAGTCCGCTAATTTCCTCCCCTGTCCAGGGGGAGGCACTAGATGCTACGTGCATTTCCAGGCGAACCCCCGCATTTCCCTGGCACCCCGCACTGATTTACACTCGGGTAGAAACACGGAGTTCTCTTAGGAGATCCCAGGAGCTGGAGACATAGGACGGATCTTCCCCACAATCAGAATTCAGGAACGCGGCCGAGTGGGTTATGGAAGTTTGGGGCCACCCTCCACGCAGCTGCCTGGTGTCACAGCTGTTCCCTGGCAAGGGGAATTCCGCTAATTACTCCCCTGAAAAGGGGGAGGCACTAGATGCTACCTACATTTCCAGCCCAACCTCGGCCTTTCCCCGGTATCGCACACTAGGAGACACTCGGGAATATACGTGGAGGGCTCCTAGGTGATACCAGACGCTTCAGACCGAAGACGGGACTTCCCCACACTCAGAATTCCGGAACGAGTCTGAATGTGTGTGGGAGGTTTGGGGCCGCCCTTCAGCAGCTGCGTGGTTTTACATGTGTTCCCTTGATGGGAAATCCGCTAATTAACTCCCTTGTCCAGAGGGAGGCACTACATGCTACCTGCATTTCCAGCCCAACCCCCAACTTTCCCCGGAATCCCGCACTAGTAGACACTCTGAGAAGACACGCGGAGGGCGCCTAGATGATCCCAGTCGCTGCAGACAGAGGACGGACCTCCACACACTCAGAAATACGGAACGCGACCGAGTGGGTCGGGGAGGTTTGGAGCCGCCCTCCACGAACATGCCTAGTGTCACAGGTGTTCCCTGGAAGGGGAAAGTCCTTTAATTACCTCCCCTGTCCTGGGGGAGGCACTAGATGCTTCCTGCTTTTCCTGAACAACGCCCGCTTTTCCCGACCAACGCCCGCTTTTCCCCGGCATCCCGCACTAGGAGACACTCGGGAAGTCACTTGGAGGGCTCCTAGGTGATACCATGTGCTTCAGACCGAAGACGGGACCTCCCCACACTCAGAATTCTGGAACGACTCCGAATGTGTGTGGGAGTTTTGGGGCCGCCCTTCACTAAGCTGCGTGGTGTCACATGTGTTCCCTTGATGAGAAATCCGCTAATTACCTCCCCTGTCCAGAGGGAGGCACTATATGCTACCTGTATTTCCAGCACAACCCCCGCGTTTCCCCGGCACCCCGCACTAGGATACACTCGGGGAAGACACGCGGAGGGCTCCTAGGTGATCCCAGGCTGTGCAGACAGAGTACGGAATCTCCCCAAAATCAGAATTCCGGAACGCGGCCGAATGGATGGGAGAGTTTTGGGGCCATTCTCCACGCAGCTGCCTGGTGTCACAGGTCTGCCCTGGCAGGGAGAAGTCCGCTAATTACCTCCCCTGTCCAGAGGGAGGCACTATATGCTACCTGTATTTCCAGCACAACCCCCGCGTTTCCCCGGCACCCCGCACTAGGATACACTCGGGGAAGACACGCGGATGGTTCCTAGGAGATCCCAGGTGCTGCAGAGAGAGGACGGAACCTCGCCAAACTCAGAATTCCGGAACGTGGCCGAGTGGGTAGGGGAGGTTTGGGGCCGCCATCCACACAGCTGCCTGGAGTCACAGGTCTGCCCTGGCAGGGAGAAGTCCGCTAATTACCTCATCTGTCCAGGGGAGGCACTAGATGCTACCTGCATTTCTAGCCAAACCCCCGCCTTTCCCCGGCAGCCCGCACTATGAGACACTCGGGGAAGACACGCGGAGGGCTCCTAGGTGATCCAAGGCGCTGCAGACATAGGACGGAACCTCCCCACACTCAGAATACCGGAACCCGGCCGAGTGGGTGGGGGATGTTTGGGGCCGCCCTCCACGCATCTGCCTGGTGTCACAGGTGTTCCCTGGCATGGGGAAGTCCGCTAAATACCTTATCTGTCCAGGGGGAGGCACTAGATGCTACCTGCATTTCCAGCACAACCCCCGCATTTCCCCAACAGCCCGCACTAGGAGACACTCGGGGAAGTCACGTGGAGGGCTCCTAGGAGATCCCAGGCCCTGCAGACAGAGGACGGAACCTCGCCACACTCAGAATTCCGGAACGGGGTCGAGTGTGTGAGGGAGGTTTGGGGTCGCCATCCACGCAGTTGCCTGGTGTCACATGTGTTCCCTGGCAGGGGGAAGTCCGCTAATTACCTCATATGTCCAGGGGGAGGCACTAGATGCTACCTGCATTTCTAGCCCAACCCCCGCATTTCCCCGGCAGCCCGCACTAGGAGACACTCGGGGAAGAAAAGCGGATGGCTCCTAGGAGATCCCAGGTGCTGTAGAGAGAGGACGGAACCTCGCCACACTCAGAATTCCGGAACGGGGCCGAGTGGGTGGGGGAGGTTTTGGGCCGCCATCAACATAGCTGCCTGGTGTAACAGGTGTTCCCTGGGAGGGGGAATTCCGCTAATTACCTCATCTGTCCATGGGAAAGCACTAGATGCTACCTGCATTTTCAGCCTAAACCCCGCATTTCCCCTGCAGCCCGCACTAGGAGACATTCGGGGAAAACACGCGGAGGTCTCCTAGGAGATCCCAGGCGCTGCAGACAGAAGACGGAACCTCTCCACACTCAGAATTCCGGTCCGCGGCCGAGTGTGTGGGGGACATTTGGGGCCGCCACCACGCAGCTGCCTTGTATCACATGTGTTCCCTGGTAGGGTGAAGTCCGCTAATTACCTCATCTGTCCAGGGGGAAGCACTAGATGCTACCTGCATTTCCAGCCCAATCCCCGCCTTTCCACGGCAGCCCGCACTAGGATACACTCGGGGAAGACAGGCAGAGGGCTCCTAGGATATCCCAGGTTCTGCAGACCGAGGAATGAACCTCGCCACACTCAGAATTCCGGAATGAGTCTGAATGTGTGTGGGAGGTTTGGGGCCGCACTTCACGCAGCTGCGTGCTGTCACATGTGTTTCCTCGATGGGAAAACCGCTAAATACCGCCCCTGTACAGAGGGAGGCACTACATGCTACCTGCATTTCCAGCCCAATCCCCAAATTTCCCCGGCAGCCCGCACTAGGGGACACTAGGGGAAGACACATGGATGGCTCCTAGGAAATCCCAGGCGCTGCAGAATGTGTACGGACCTCCCCACACTCAGAATTAAGGAAGGCGGCAGAGTGGGTGGGAGAGGTTTGTGGCCGCCCTCCACACAGCTGCCTCGTGTCACAGGTGTTCCCTACAAGGGGGAGGTCCGCAAATTACCTCCCCTGTCCAGGGGGAGGCACTATATACTACCTGTATTTCCAGCACAACCCCCGCATTTCCCCGGCACCCCGCACTAGGATACACTCAGGGAAGACACGTGGAGGGATCCTAGGAGATCCCAGGCACTGCAGACATATTACGGAACTTCCCCACACTCAGAATTCCGGAACGCGGCCGAGTGGGTGGGGGATGATTAGGACCACCCTCCACACAGATGCCTGGTGTCACATGTGTTCCCTGGCAGGGGGAATTCCGCTAAATACCTCCCCTGTCCAGGGGGAGGCACTAGATGCTACCTGCATTTCCAGCCCATCCTCCGCCTTTCCCCGGCATCCCGCACTAGGAGACACTCGGGGAAGACACCCGGAGGGCTACTAGGAGATCCTAGGTTCTGCAGACAGAGTACGGAATCTCCCCACACTCAGAAATCTGGAACGCTTCCAAGTTGGTGGGAGAGGTTTGGGGCCGCCCTCCACGCAGCTGCCTGGTGTCACATGTGTTCCCTTGCAGGGTAAATCCGCTAATTACCTCCAATATCCAGGGGGAGGCACTACATGCTTCCTGATTTTCCAGTCCAACGACCGTTTTTCACCTGCAGCCCTCACTAGGAGACACTCGGGAAGACACGTGGAGGGCCCCTAGGTGATACCAGGCGCTTCAGACCGAAGACTTGACTTCCCCACACTCAGAATTCCGGAACGAGTCTGAATGTGTGTGAGAGGTTTGGGGCCGCACTTCACGCAGCTGCGTGGTGTCACATGTGTTCCCTCGATGGGAAAACCGCTAATTACCCGCCCCTGTACAGAGGGAGGTACTACATGCTACCTGCATTTCCAGCCCAATCCCCAAATTTCCCCGGCAGCCCGCACTAGGAGACACTAGGGGAAGACACATGGAGGGCTCCTAGGAAATCCCAGGCGCTGCAGAAAGTGTACGGACCTCCCCACACTCAGAATTCAGGAACGAGGCAGAGTGGGTGGGAGCGCTTTGTGGCCGCCCTCCACGCAGCTGCCTCGTGTCACAGGTGTTCCCTACAAGGGGGAGGTCCGCTAATTACCTCCCCTGTCCAGGGGGAGGCACTATATACTACCTGTATTTCCAGCCAAACCCCCGCATTTCCCCGGCACCCCGCACTAGGATACACTCGGGGAAGACACGCGGAGGGATCCTAGGAGATCCCAGGCGCTGCAGACAGAGTACGGAACATCCCCACTCTCAGAATTCCGGAACGCTGCCGAGTTGGTGGGGGATGTTTTATGACCACCCTGTACACAGCTGCCTGGTGTCACAGGTGTTTCCTGGCAGGGTGAATTCCGCTAATTTCCTCCCTTGTCCAGGGGGAGACACTACATGTTACCTTCTTTTCCAGCACAACCCCCGTATTTCCGGGCAGCCCGCAATAGGAGACACTCGGGGAAGGAACGCGGAGGGGTCCTAGAAGATCCCACTTTCTGCAGACAGTGTACGGACCTCCCCACACTCAAAATTCCGGAACACGGCCGAGTGGGTGTGGGAGATTTGGGGCCACCCTCCACGAAGCTGCCTGGTATCACATGTGTTCCCTGGCAGGGGGAAGCCGCTAATTACCCTCCCCAGTTCAGGGGGACGCACTAGATGCTACCTGCATTTCCAGCCCAAGCCCCGCATTTCCCCGGCACCCCGCACTAGGAGACACTCGGGAAGACACGTGGAGGGCTCCTATGTGGTACCAGGCGCTTTAGACCGAAGACGGGACCTCCCCACACTCAGAATTCCAGAACAAGCCCGAGTGGGTGTGGGAGGTATGGGGCCAGCCGCCACGCAGTTGCCTCTTGTCACAGGTGTTCGCTGGCAGGGTGACTTCCGCTAATTACCTTCCCTGTTCAGGGGGAGGCACTACATGCTACCAGCTATTCCAGCACAACCCCCGCATTTTCATTGTAGCCCGCACAAGTAGACACTCCGGGAAGACACGCGGAGTGCTCCTAGAAGATCCCAGGCGCTGCAGACAGAGGACGGAACCTCCCCACGCTCAGATTTCCGGAACGCGTTCGAGTGGGTGGGGGAGGTTTGGGGCCGCCTTCCACGCAAATGCCTGGTGGCACAGGTGTTCCCTTGCAGGAGGAATTCCGCTAATTACCTCATTTGTCCAGGGGGAGGCACTAGATGTTACCTGCATTTTCAGCCCAACCACCGTCTTTCCCAGGCAGCCTGCAATAGGAGACACTCGGGGAAGAAACGCGGTGGACTCCTAAGAGATCCCAGGCGCTGCAGACAGAGGACGGAACCTCCCCACACTGATAATTCCGGAACGGGCTCGAGTGGGTGTGGGAATTTTGGGGCCGCCATCCACGCAGTTGCCTGGTGTCACATGTGTTCCCTGGCATGAGGAAGTCCGCTAATTACCTCATCTGTCCAGGGGGAGGCACTAGATGCTACCTGCATTTCCAGCCCAACAACCGACTTTCCCCGGCAGCCCGCTCTAGGATACACTCGGGGAAGATAGGCGGAGGGCTCCTAGGAGTTCCCAGGCGATGCAGAACGAGGAAGGAACCTCGCCACACTCAGAATTCCGAAACGCGGGCCGAGTGGTTGGGGGAGGTTTTGGGCCGCCATCCACACAGCTGCCTGGTGTCAAAGGTGTTCCATGTCAGGGGGAATTCCGCTTTTACCTCTCCTGCCCAGGGGGAGTCCCTAGATGCTACCTGAAATTCCAGGACAACACCAGGATTTCCCTGCCACCCCCACAAGTAGACACTCGGCGAATACACGCGGAGGGCTCCTAGGTGATAAAAGGCGCTGCAGTCAGAGTACGGAAACTCCCAACAATCAGAATTCCGGAACGCGGGCCGAGTGGGTGGGGGAGGTTTTGGGCCGCCCTCCACACAGCTGACTGGTGTCACATGTGTTCCATTGCAGGGGAAATCCGCTAATTACCTCCACTATCCAGGGGGAGGCACTACATGCTACCTGCTTTTCCAGCCCAACGACCGTTTTTCACCGGCATCCCGCACTAGGAGACACTCGGGAAGACACGTGGAGGGCCCCTAGGTGATACCAGGCGCTTCAGACCGAAGACTTGACTTCCCCACACTCAGAATTCCGGAACGAGTCTGAATGTGTGTGAGAGGTTTGGGGCCGCACTTCACGCAGCTGCGTGGTGTCACATGTGTTCCCTCGATGGGAAAACCGCTAATTACCGCCCCTGTACAGAGGGAGGTACTACATGCTACCTGCATTTCCAGCCCAATCCCCAAATTTCCCCGGCAGCCCGCACTAGGAGACACTAGGGGAAGACACATGGAGGGCTCCTAGGAAATCCCAGGCGCTGCAGAAAGTGTACGGACCTCCCCACACTCAGAATTCAGGAACGAGGCAGAGTGGGTGGGAGCGCTTTGTGGCCGCCCTCCACGCAGCTGCCTCGTGTCACAGGTGTTCCCTACAAGGGGGAGGTCCGCTAATTACCTCCCCTGTCCAGGGGGAGGCACTATATACTACCTGTATTTCCAGCCAAACCCCCGCATTTCCCCGGCACCCCGCACTAGGATACACTCGGGGAAGACACGCGGAGGGATCCTAGGAGATCCCAGGCGCTGCAGACAGAGTACGGAACATCCCCACTCTCAGAATTCCGGAACGCTGCCGAGTTGGTGGGGGATGTTTTATGACCACCCTGTACACAGCTGCCTGGTGTCACAGGTGTTTCCTGGCAGGGTGAATTCCGCTAATTTCCTCCCTTGTCCAGGGGGAGACACTACATGTTACCTTCTTTTCCAGCACAACCCCCGTATTTCCGGGCAGCCCGCAATAGGAGACACTCGGGGAAGGAACGCGGAGGGGTCCTAGAAGATCCCACTTTCTGCAGACAGTGTACGGACCTCCCCACACTCAAAATTCCGGAACACGGCCGAGTGGGTGTGGGAGATTTGGGGCCACCCTCCACGAAGCTGCCTGGTATCACATGTGTTCCCTGGCAGGGGGAAGCCGCTAATTACCTCCCCAGTTCAGGGGGACGCACTAGATGCTACCTGCATTTCCAGCCCAAGCCCCGCATTTCCCCGGCACCCCGCACTAGGAGACACTCGGGAAGACACGTGGAGGGCTCCTATGTGGTACCAGGCGCTTTAGACCGAAGACGGGACCTCCCCACACTCAGAATTCCAGAACAAGCCCGAGTGGGTGTGGGAGGTATGGGGCCAGCCGCCACGCAGTTGCCTCTTGTCACAGGTGTTCGCTGGCAGGGTGACTTCCGCTAATTACCTTCCCTGTTCAGGGGGAGGCACTACATGCTACCAGCTATTCCAGCACAACCCCCGCATTTTCATTGTAGCCCGCACAAGTAGACACTCCGGGAAGACACGCGGAGTGCTCCTAGAAGATCCCAGGCGCTGCAGACAGAGGACGGAACCTCCCCACGCTCAGATTTCCGGAACGCGTTCGAGTGGGTGGGGGAGGTTTGGGGCCGCCTTCCACGCAAATGCCTGGTGGCACAGGTGTTCCCTTGCAGGAGGAATTCCGCTAATTACCTCATTTGTCCAGGGGGAGGCACTAGATGTTACCTGCATTTTCAGCCCAACCACCGTCTTTCCCAGGCAGCCTGCAATAGGAGACACTCGGGGAAGAAACGCGGTGGACTCCTAAGAGATCCCAGGCGCTGCAGACAGAGGACGGAACCTCCCCACACTGATAATTCCGGAACGGGCTCGAGTGGGTGTGGGAATTTTGGGGCCGCCATCCACGCAGTTGCCTGGTGTCACATGTGTTCCCTGGCATGAGGAAGTCCGCTAATTACCTCATCTGTCCAGGGGGAGGCACTAGATGCTACCTGCATTTCCAGCCCAACAACCGACTTTCCCCGGCAGCCCGCTCTAGGATACACTCGGGGAAGATAGGCGGAGGGCTCCTAGGAGTTCCCAGGCGATGCAGAACGAGGAAGGAACCTCGCCACACTCAGAATTCCGAAACGCGGCCGAGTGGTTGGGGGAGGTTTTGGGCCGCCATCCACACAGCTGCCTGGTGTCAAAGGTGTTCCATGTCAGGGGGAATTCCGCTTTTACCTCTCCTGCCCAGGGGGAGTCCCTAGATGCTACCTGAAATTCCAGGACAACACCAGGATTTCCCTGCCACCCCCACAAGTAGACACTCGGCGAATACACGCGGAGGGCTCCTAGGTGATAAAAGGCGCTGCAGTCAGAGTACGGAAACTCCCAACAATCAGAATTCCGGAACGCGGCCGAGTGGGTGGGGGAGGTTTTGGGCCGCCCTCCACACAGCTGACTGGTGTCACATGTGTTCCATTGCAGGGGAAATCCGCTAATTACCTCCACTATCCAGGGGGAGGCACTACATGCTACCTGCTTTTCCAGCCCAACGACCGTTTTTCACCGGCATCCCGCACTAGGAGACACTCGGGAAGAGACGTGGTGGGCTCCTAGATAATACAAGGCGCTTCAGACCGAAGACTTGACTTCCCCACACTCAGAATTCCGGAACGAGTCCGAATGTGTGTGGGAGGTATGGGGCCGCCCTTCACGCAGCTGCGTGGTGTCACATGTGTTCCCTTAATGGGAAATCCGCTAATTACCGCCCCTGTACAGAGGGAGGCACTACATGCTACCTGCATTTCCAGCCCAATCCCCAAATTTCCCCGGCAGGCCGCACTAGGAGACTCTAGGGGAAGACACATTGAGGGCTCCTAGGAAATCCCAGGCGCTGCAGAAAGTGTATGGACCTCCCCACACTCAGAATTCAGGAACGAGGCAGAGTGGGTGGGAGCGCTTTGTGGCCGCCCTCCACGCAGCTGCCTCGTGTCACAGGTGTTCCCTACAAGGGGGAAGTCCGCTAATTACCTCCCCTGTCCAGGGGGAGGCACTATATACTACCTGTATTCCAGCCCAACCCACGCATTTCCCCGGCACACCACAGTAGGATACACTCGGGGAAGTAACGCGGAGGGATCCTAGGAGATCCCAGGCGCTGAATACAGAGAACGGAACCTCGCAACACTCAGAATTCTGGAACGCGTCCTAGTGTGTGGGGGAGGATTGGGGCAGCCCTCCACGCAGCTGCCTGGTGTCACAGGTGTTCCCTGGCAGGGGGAAGTCCGCTTATTACCTCATCTGTCCAGGGGGAGGCACTAGATGCTACCTGCATTTCTAGCCTATCCCCCGTGTTTTCCCGGCAGCCCGCACTAGGAGACACTCTTGGAAGATACGCGGAAGGCTCCTAGGAGATCCCAGGCGCTGCAGACTGAGGACGGAACCTCCCCACACTCAGAATTCCGGAACACGGTCGAGTGGGTGGGGGAAGTTTGGGGCCGCCTTCCACGCAAATGCCTGGTGTCACAGGTGTTCCCTTGCAGAGGGAATTCCGCTAATTACCTCATTTGTCCAGGGGGAGGCACTAGATGCTACCTACATTTCCAGCCCAACCACCGTCTTTCCCAGGCAGCCTGCAATAGGAGACACTCGGGGAAGAAACACGGTGGACTCCTAAGAGATCCCAGGCGCTGCAGACAGAGGACGGAACCTCGCCACACTGATAATTCCGGAACGGGCTCGAGTGGGTGTGGGAATTTTGGGGCCGCCATCCACGCAGTTGCCTGGTGTCACATGTGTTCCCTGGCATGAGGAAGTCCGCTAATTACCTCATCTGTCCAGGGGGAGGCACTAGATGCTACCTGCATTTCCAGCCCAACCCCCGACTTTCCCAGGCAGCCCGCTCTAGGATACACTCGGGGAAGATAGGCGGAGGGCTCCTAGGAGTTCCCAGGCGCTGCAGAACGAGGACGGAACCTTGCGACACTCAGAATTCCGGAACGCGGCCGAGTGGTTGGGGGAGGTTTTGGGCCGCCATCCACACAGCTGTCTGGTGTCACAGGTGTTCCCTGGCAGGGGGAAGTTCCCTTATTACCTCATCTGTCCAGGTGGAGGCCCTAGATGCTACCTGCATTTCTAGCTTATCCCCCGCGTTTTCCCGGCAACCCGCACTAGGAGACACTCGTGGAAGACACGCGGAAGGCTCCTAACAGATCCCAGGCGCTGCAGACAGAGGACGGAATCTCGCCACACTCAGAATTCCTGAACGCGGCCGAGTGTGTGGGTGAGTTTTGGGGCCGAGCTCCACGCAGCTGCCTGGTGTCACAGGTGTTCCCTGGCATGGGGAAGTCCGCTAATTACCTCATGTGTCCAGGGGGAGGCACTAGATGCTACCTACATTTCCAGGCCTACCCCCGCCTTTACCCGGCAGCCCGCACTAGGAGACACTCAGGGGAGACACTGGGAGGGCTCCTAGGAGATTCCATGCACTGCAGACAGAGGACGGAACCTCGCCACACTCAGAATTACGGAACGCGGCCGAGTGGGTGGTGGAGGTTTGTGGCCGCCCCCCACGCAGCTGCCTGATGTCACAGGTGTTCCCTGGCAGGGGGAAGTCCGCTAATTACCTCATCTGTCCAGGGGGAGGCACTAGATGCTACCTGCATTTCCAGCCCAACCCCCGAATTTCCCCGGCAGCATGCTCTAGGATACACTCGGGGAAGACAGGCGGAGGGCTCCTAGGAGATCCCAGGCGCTGCAGACCTAGGACGGAACCTCGCCACACTCAGCATTCTGGAATGCGGCCGAGTGGGTGGGGAAGTTTGGGGCCGACCTCCACGCAGCTGCCTGGTGTCACAGGTGTTCCCTGGCAGGGGGAAGTCCGCTAATTACCTCATCTGTCCAGGGGGAGGCTCTAGATGCTACCTGCATTTCCAGCAAAACCCCCGCCTTTCCCCGGCAGCCCGCACTAGGAGAAACTCGGGGAAGACACGCTGAGGACTCCTAGGAGATCCCAGGTGCTGCAGATAGAGGACGGAACCTCGCCACACTCAGAATTCTGGAACGCGGCCGAGTGGGTGGGGAAGTTTGGGGCCGACCTCCAAGCAGCTGTCTGGTGTCACAGGTGTTCCCTGGCGGTGGTAAGTCCGCTAATTACCACATCTTTCCAGGGGAAGCACTAGATGCTACCTGCATTTCCAGCCCAACCACCGCCTTTCCCCGGCAGACCGCACTAAGAGCCATTCGGGGAAGACACGCGGTGGACTCCTAGGAGATCCCAGGCGCTGCAGACAGAGGACGGGACCTCGCCGTACTCAGAATTCCGGAACGGGTTCGAGTGAGTGGGGGATGTTTGTTGCCGCCATCCACGCAGCTGCCTAGTGTCACATGTGTTCCCTGCCAGGGGGAAGTCCGCTAATTACCTCATCTGTCCAGTGGGAGGCACTAGATGCTACCTGCATTTCCAGCCTAATCCCCGCCTTTCCACAGCAGCCCGCACTAGGAGACACTCGGGGAAGACAGGCGGAGGGCTCCTAGGATATCCCAGGTGCTGCAGACCGAGGACTGAACCTCGCCACACTCAGAATTCCGGAACGAGTCTGAATGAGTGTGGGAGGTTTGGGGCTGCACTTCACGCAGCTGCGTGGTGTCACATGTGTTCCCTCGATGGGAAAACCGCTAATTACTGCCCCTGTACAGAAGGAGGCACTACATGCTACCTGCATTTCCAGCCCAATCCCCAAATTTCCCCGGCAGCCCGCACTAGGGGACACTAGGGGAAGACACATAGAGGGCTCCTAGGAAATCCCAGGCGCTGCAGAATGTGTACGGACTTCCCCACACTCAGAATTCAGGAACGCGGCAGAGTGGGTGGGAGAGGTTTGTGGCCGCCCTCCACGCAGCTGCCTCGTGTCACAGGTGTTCCCTACAAGGGGGAGGTCCGCTAATTACCTCCCCTGTCCAGGGGTAGGCACTATATACTACCTGTATTTCCAGCACAACCCCCGCATTACCCCGGCACCCCGCACTAGGATACACTCGGGGAAGACACGCGGAGGGATCCTAGGAGATCCCAGGCACTGCAGACAGATTACGGAACTTCCCCACACTCAGAATTCCGGAACGCGGCCGAGTGGGTTGGGATGATTAGGACCATCCTCCACACAGATGCCTGCTGTCACATGTGTTCCCTGGCAGGGGGAATTCCGCTAATTACCCTCCCCTGTCCAGGGGGAGGCTCTACATGCTACCTGCATTTCCAGCCCAACCTCCGCCATTCCCCGGCATCCCGCACTAGGAGACACTCGGGGAAGACACCCGGAGGGCTACTAGGAGATCCTAGGTTCTGCAGAAAGAGTACGAAATCTCCCCACACTCAGAATTCCGGAACGCGGCCAAGTTGGTGGGAGAGGTCTAGGGCCGCCGTCCACGCAGCTGCCTGGTGTCACATGTGTTCCCTTGCAGGGTAAATCTGCTAATTACCTCCAATATCCAGGGGGAGGCACTACATGCTTCCTGCTTTTCCAGTCCAACGACCGTTTTTCACCAGCATCCCGCACAAGGAGACACTCGGGAAGACACGTGGAGGGCTCCTAGGTGATACCAGGCGCTTCAGACCGAAGACTTGACTTCCCCACACTCAGAATTCCGGGACGAGTCTGAATGTGTGTGGGAGGTTTGGGGCCGCACTTCACGCAGCTGCGTGGTGTCACATGAGTTTCCTCGATGGGAAAACCGCTAATTACCGCCCCTGTACAGAGGGAGGCACTACATGCTACCTGCATTTCCAGCCCAATCCCCAAATTTCCCCGGCAGCCCGCACTAGGAGACACTAGGGGAAGACACATGGAGGGCTCCTAGGAAATCCCAGGCGCTGCAGAAAGTGTACGGACCTCCCCACACTCAGAATTCAGGAACGCGGCAGAGTGGGTGGGAGAGGTTTGTGGCCGCCCTCCACGCAGCTGCCTCGTGTCACAGGTGTTCCCTACAAGGGGGAGGTCCGCTAATTACCTCCCCTGTCCAGGGGGAGGCACTATATACTACCTGTATTTCCAGCACAACCCCCGCATTTCCCCGGCACCCCGCACTAGGATACACTCGGGGAAGACACGCGGAGGGATCCTAGGGGATCCCAGGCGCTGCAGACAGAGTACGGAACTTCCCCACTCTCAGAATTCCGGAACGCTGCCGAGTGGGTGGGGGATGTTTGGGACCACCCTGTACACAGCTGCCTGGTGTCACAGGTGTTTCCTGGCAGGGTGAATTCCGCTAATTTCCTCCCCTGTCCAGGGGGAGACACTACATGTTACCTTCTTTTCCAGCACAACCCCCGTATTTCCGGGCAGCCCGCAATAGGAGACACTCGGGGAAGGAACGCGGAGGGGTCCTAGAAGATCCCACTTTCTGCAGACAGTGTACGGACCTCCCCACACTCAAAATTCCGGAACACGGCCGAGTGGGTGTGGGAGATTTGGGGCCACCATCCACGAAGCTGCCTGGTATCACATGTGTTCCCTGGCAGGGGGAAGCCGCTAATTACCTCATCTGTCCAGGGGGAGGCACTAGATGCTACCTACATTTCCAGCCCAACCACCTTATTTCCCAGGCAGCCTGCAATAAGAGACACTCGGGGAAGAAAAGCGGTGGACTCCTAAGAGACCCCAGGCGCTGCAGACAGAGGACGGAACCTCGCCACACTGATAATACCGGAACGGTGTCGAGTGGGTGTGGGAATTTTGGGGCTGACATCCACGCAGTTGCCTGGTGTCACATGTGTTCCCTGGCATGAGGAAGTCCGCTAATTACCTCATCTGTCCAGGGGGAGGCACTAGATGCTACCTGCATTTCCAGCCCAACCCCCGACTTTCCCCGGCAGCCCGCTCTAGGATACACTCGGGGAAGACAGGCGGAGGGCTCCTAGGTGTTCCCAGGCGCTGCAGAACGAGGACGGAACCTCGCCACACTCAGAATTCCGGAACGCGGCCGAGTGGTTTTGGGAGGTTTTGGGCCGCCATCCACACAGCTGTCTGGTGTCACAGGTGTTCCCTGGCAGGGGGAAGTTCCCTTATTACCTCATCTGTCCAGGTGGAGGCCCTAGATGCTACCTGCATTTCTAGCTTATCCCCGCGTTTTCCCGGCAACCCGCACTAGGAGACACTCGTGGAAGACACGCGGAAGGCTGATAAGAGATCCCAGGCGCTGCAGACAGAGGACGGAATCTCGCCACAATCAGAATTCCGGAACGCGGCCGTGTGTGTGGGTGAGTTTTGGGGCCGAGCTCCACGCAGCTGCCTGGTGTCACAGGTGTTCCCTGGCATGGGGAAGTCCGCTAATTACCTCATGTGTCCAGGGGGAGGCACTAGATGCTACCTACATTTCCAGACCTACACCCGCCTTTACCCGGGAGCCCGCACTAGGAGACACTCGGGGGAGACACCGGGCGGTCTCCTAGGAGATTCCAGGCACTGCAGACAGAGGACGGAACCTCGCCACACTCAGAATTACGGAACGCGGCCGAGTGGGTGGTGGAGGTTTGTGGCCGCCCCCCACGCAGCTGCCTGATGTCACAGGTGTTCCCTGGCAGGGGGAAGTCCGCTAATTACCTCATCTGTCCAGGGGAGGCACTAGATGCTACCTGCATTTCCAGCCCAACCCCCGTCTTTCCCCCGGCAGCACGCTCTAGGATACACTCGGGGAAGACAGGCGGAGGGCTCCTAGGAGATCCCAGGCGCTGCAGACCGAGGACGGAACCTCGCCACACTCAGAATTCTGGAATGCGGCCGAGTGTGTGGGTGAGTTTTGGGGCCGACCTCCACGCAGCTGCCTGGTGTCACAGGTGTTCCCTGGCAGGGGGAAGTCCGCTAATTACCTCATCTGTCCAGGTGGAGGCTCTAGATGCTACCTGCATTTCCAGCACAACCCCCGCCTTTCCCCGGCAGCCCGCACTAGGAGACACTCAGGGAAGAAACGCTGAGGACTCCTAGAAGATCCCAGGCGCTGCAGACAGACGACGGAACCTCGCCACACTCAGAATTCTGGAACACGGCCGAGTGGGTGGGTAGTTTGGGCCGACCTCCACGCAGCTGTCTGGTGTCACAGGTGTTCCCTGGCAGTGGTAAGTCCACTAATTACCTCATCTTCCCAGGGGGAGGCACTAGATGCTACCTGCATTTCCAGCCCAACCACCCGCCTTTCCCCGGCAGACCGCACTAAGAGCCATTCGGGGAAGACACGCGGTGGACTCCTAGGAGATCCCAGGCGCTGTAGACAGAGGACGGAACCTCGCCATACTCAGAATTCCGGAACGGGTTCGAGTGGGTGGGGGAGGATTGGGGCCGCCATCCACGCAGCTGCCTAGTGTCACATGTGTTCCCTGCCAGGGGGAAATCCGCTAATTACCTCCACTATCCAGGGGGAGGCACTACATGCTTCCTGCTTTTCCAGTCCAACGACCGTTTTTCACAGGCAGCCCGCACTAGGAGATAATCGGGAAGACACGTGGAGGGCCCCTAGGTGATACCAGGCGCTTCAGACCGAAGACTTGACTTCCCCACACTCAGAATTCCGGAACGAGTCTGAATGTGTGTGGGAGGTTTGGGGCCGCACTTCACGCAGCTACGTGGTGTTACATGTGTTCCCTCGATGGGAAAACCTCTAATTACCGCCCCTGTACAGAGGGAGGCACTACATGCTACCTGCATTTCCAGCCCAATCCCCAAATTTCCCCGGCAGCTCGCACTAGGAGACACTAGGGGAAGACACATGGAGGGCTCCTAGGAAATCCCAGGCGCTGCAGAAAGTGTACGGACCTCCCCACATTCAGAACTCAGGAACGCGGCAGAGTGGGTGGGAGTGTTTGTGGCCGCCCTCCACGCAGCTGCCTCGTGTCACAGGTGTTCCCTACAAGGGGGAGGTCCGCTAATTACCTCCCCTGTCCAGGGGGAGGCACTATATACTACCTGGATTTCCAGCCCAACCCCCGCATTTCCCCGGCACCCCGCACTAGGATACACTCGGGGAAGACACGCGGAGGGATCCTAGGTGATCCCAGGCGCTGCAGACAGAGTACGGAACTTCCCCACTCTCAGAATTCCGGAACGCTGCCGAGTGGGTGGGGGATGTTTGGGACCACACTGTACGAAGCTGCCTGGTGTCACAGGTGTTTCCTGGCAGGGTGAATTCCGCTAATTTCCTCCCCTGTCCAGGGGGAGACACTAAATGTTACCTTCTTTTCCAGCACAACCCCCGTATTTCCGGGCAGCCCGCAATAGGAGACACTCGGGGAAGGAACGCGGAGGGCTCCTAGGAGATCCCAGGCACTGCAGACAGAGGACGAAACCTCCCCACACTCAGAATTCAGGAACGTGGCCGATTGGGAGGGAAATGTTTGGGCCCGGATTCCACGCAGCTGCCTGGTGTCACAGGTGTTCCCTGGCAGGGGAAATCCGCTTATAACCTCCCTGGTCCTGAGGGAGGCACTACATTCTACCTGCATTTCCAGCCAAACCCCCAAATTTCCCCGGCATCCCGCACAAGGAGACACTCGGGAAGACACGTGGAGGGCTCCTAGGTGGTACCAGGCGCTTTAGACCGAAGACGGGACCTCCCCACACTCAGAATTCCAGAACAAGCCCGAGTGGGTGTGGGAGGTATGGGGCCACCCGCCACGCAGTTGCCTCTTGTCACAGGTGTTCCCTGGCATGGTGATTTCCGCTAATTACCTTCCCTGTTCAGGGGGAGGCACTACATGCTACCAGCTATTCCAGCACAACCCCCGCATTTTCATTGTAGCCCGCACAAGTAGACACTCCGGAAAGACACGCGGAGTGCTCCTAGAAGATCCCAGGCGCTGCAGACAGAGGACGGAACCTCTCCACGCTCAGATTTCCGGAACGCGTCCGAGTGGGTGGGGGAGGTTTGGAGCTGCCCTCCAATCAGCTGCCTGGTGTCAAAGGTGTTCCATGTCATGGGGAATTCCGCTTTTAATTCTCCTGCCCAGGGGTTGTCCCTAGATGCTACCTGAATTTCCAGGACAACACCAGGATTTCCCTGCCACCCCCACAAGTAGACACTCGGCGAATACATGCGGAGGGCTCCCAGGTGATCAAAGGTGCTGCAGTCAGAGTACGGAACCTCCCAACACTCAGAATTCCGGAACGTGGCCAAGTGTGTGGGGGAGGTTTTGGGCCGCCCTGCACACAGCTGCCTGGTGTCACAGGTGTTCCCTGGCATGGGGAATTCCGCTAATTACCTCATGTGTCCAGGGGGAGGCACTAGATGCTACCTACATTTCCAGACCTACCCCCGCCTTTACCCGGCAGCCCGCACTAGGAGACACTCGGGGGAGACACCGGGCGGTCTCCTAGGAGATTCCAGGCACTGCAGACAGAGGACGGAACCTCGCCACAATCAGAATAACAGAACGCGGCCGAGTGGGTGGGGGAGGTTTGTGGCTGCCCCCCACGCAGCTGCCTGAAGTCACAGGTGTTCCCTGGCAGTGGTAATTCCGCTAATTACCTCATCTTTCCAGGGGGAGGCACTAGATGCTACCTGCATTTCCAGCCCAACCACCGCCTTTCCCCGGCAGACCGCACTAAGAGCCATTCGGGGAAGACACGCGGTGGACTCCTAGGAGATCCCAGGCGCTGTAGACAGAGGACGGAACCTCGCCATACTCAGAATTCCGGAACGGGTTCGAGTGGGTGGGGGAGGATTGGGGCCGCCATCCACGCAGCTGCCTAGTGTCACATGTGTTCCCTGGCAGGGGGAAGTCCGCTAATTACCTCCACTATCCAGGGGGAGGCACTAGATGCTACCTACATTTCCAGCCCAACCACCGTCTTTCCCAGGCAGCCTGCAATAGGAGACACTCGGGGAAGAAACGCTGTGGACTCCTTGGAGATCCCAGGCGCTGCAGACAGAGGACGGAACCTCGCCACACTAATAATTCCGGAACGTGCTCAAGTGGTTGTGGGAGTTTTGGGGCCGCCATCCACGCAGTTGCCTGGTGTCACATGTGTTCCCTGGCATGAGGAAGTCCGCTAATTACCTCATCTGTCCTGGGGTAGGCACTAGATGCTACCTGCATTTCCAGCCCAACCCCCGACTTTCCCCGGCAGCCCGCTCTAGGATACACTCGGGGAAGACAGGCGGAGGGCTCCTAGGAGTTCCCAGGCGCTGCAGAACGAGGACGGAACCTCGCCACACTCAGAAATCTGGAACGCGGCCGAGTGGGTTGGGGAGGTTTGGGGCCGCCCTACACGCAACTGCCTGGTGTCACAGGTGTTCCCTGGCAGGGGGAAGTCCGCTAAATACCTCAACTGTCCAGGGGGAGTCACTAGATGCTACCTGCATATCCAGCCCAACCACCGACTTTCCCCAATGCCCGCACTAGGAGACACTCAGGGAAGACATACGGAGGGCTCCTAGGATATCCCAGGCGCTGCATACAGAGGACGGAACCTCGCTACACTCAGAATTACGGAACGAAGTCGAGTGGGTGGGGGAGGTTTGGGGCCGCCATCCACGCAGCTGCCTGGTGTCACATTTGTTCCCTGCCAGTGGGAAGTCCGCTAATTAACGCATCTGTCCAGTGGGAGGCACTAGAGGCTACCTGCATTTCCAACCCAACCCCCGACTTTCCCCGGCAGCCCGCTCTAGGATACACTCGGGGAAGACAGGCGGAGGGCTCCTAGGAGTTCCCAGGCGCTGCAGAACGAGGACGGAACATCGCCACACTCAGAATTCTGGAACGCGGCCGAGTGGGTTGGGGAGGTTTGGGGCCGACCTCCACGCAGCTGCCTGGTGTCACAGGTGTTCCCTGGCAGTGGGAAGTCCGCTAATTACCTCATCTTTACAGGGGGAGGCACTAGATGCTACCTGTTTTCCAGTCCAACGACCGTTTTTCACCGGCCGCCCGCAATAGGAGACAATCGGGAAGACACGTGGAGGGCCCCTAGGTGATACCAGGCGCTTCAGACCGAAGACTTGACTTCCCCACACTCAGAATTCCGGAACGAGTCTGAATGTGTGTGGGAGGTTTGGGTCCGCACTTCACGCAGCCTCGTGGAGTCACATGTGTTCCCTCGATGGGAAAACCGCTAATTACCGCCCCTGTACAGAGGGAGGCACTACATGCTACCTGCATTTCCAGCCCAATCCCCAAATTTCCCCGGCAGCTCGCACTAGGAGACACTAGGGGAAGACACATGGAGGGCTCCTAGGAAATCCCAGGCGCTGCAGAAAGTGTACGGACCTCCCCACACTCAGAATTCAGGAACGCGGCAGAGTGGGTGGGAGAGGTTTGTGGCCGCCCTCCACGCAGCTGCCTCGTGTCACAGGTGTTCCCTACAAGGGGGAAGTCCGCTAATTACCTCCCCTGTCCAGGGGGAGGCACTATATACTACCTGTATTTCCAGCCCAACCCTCCGCATTTCCCCGGCACCCCACATAGGATACACTCGGGGGAAGTAACGCGGAGGGATCCTAGGAGATCCCAGGCGCTGAATACAGAGGACGGAACCTCGCCACACTCAGAATTCTGGAACGTGTCCTAGTGTGTGTGGGAGGTTTGGGGCAGCCCTTCACGCAACTGCCTGGTGTCACAGGTGTTCCCTGGCAGGGGGAAGTCCGCTTATTACCTCATCTGTCCAGGGTGAGGCACTAGATTCTACCTGCATTTCTAGCATATCCCCCGCGTTTTCCCGGCAGCCCGCACTAGGAGACACTCGTGGAAGACACGCGGAAGTATCCTAGGAGATCCCAGCTGCAGACAGAGGACGGAACCTCCCCACACTCAGAATTCCGGAACACGGTCGAGTGGGTGGGGAGGTTTGGGGCCGCCTTCCACGCAGTTGCCTGGTGTCACAGTGTTCCCTGGCAGGGGAATTCCGCTAATTACCTCATCTGTCCAGGGGGAGGCACTAGATGCTACCTACATTTCCAGCCCAACCACCGTCTTTCCCAGGCAGCCTGCAATAGGAGACACTCGGGGAAGAAACGCTGTGGACTCCTAGGAGATCCCAGGCGCTGCAGACAGAGGACGGAACCGTCGCCACACTAATAATTCCGGAACGCTGCTCGAGTGGGTTGTGGGAGTTTTGGGGCCTGACATCCACGCACGTTGCCTGGTGTCACATGTGTTCCCTGGCATGAGGAAGTCCGCTAATTACCTCATCTGTCCTGGGGTAGGCACTAGATGCTACGCTGCATTTTCAGCCAACCCCCGACTTTCCCCGCAGCCCGCTCTAGGATACACTCGGGGAAGACAGGCGGAGGGCTCCTAGGAGTTCCAGGCGCTGCAGAACGAGGACGGAACCTCGCCACACTCAGAAGTCTGGAACGCGGCCGAGTGGGTTGGGGAGGTTTGGGGCCGCCCTACACGCAGACTGCCCTGGTGTCACAGGTGTTCCCTGGCGGAGGGAAGTCCGCTAAATACCATCAACTGTCCAGGGGGAGTCACTAGATCTACCTGCATATCCAGCCCAACCACCGACTTTCCCCAATGCCCGCAACTAGGAGACACTCGGGAAGACATCGGAGGGCTCCTAGGATATCCCAGGCGCTGCATACAGAGGACGGAACCTCGCTACACTCAGAATTACGGAACGGGGTCGAGTGGGTGGGGGATGTTTGGGGCCGGCCATCCACGCAGCTGCCTGGTGTCACATTTGTTCCCTGCCAGTGGGAAGTCCGCTAATTAAACGCATCTGTCCAGTGGGAGCACTAGAGGCTACCTGCATTTCCAACCCAACCCCCGACTTTCCCCGGCAGCCCGCTCTAGGATACACTCGGGGAAGACAGGCAGAGGGCTCCTAGGAGTTCCCAGGCGCTGCAGAACGAGGACGGAACATCGCCACACTCAGAATTCTGGAACGCGGCCGAGTGGGTTGGGGAGGTTTGGGGCCGACCTCCACGCAGCTGCCTGGTGTCTCAGGTGTTCCCTGGCAGTGGGAAGTCCGCTAATTACCTCATCTTTACAGGGGGAGGCACTAGATGCTACCTGTTTTCCAGTCCAACGACCGTTTTTCACCGGCTGCCCGCAATAGGAGACAATCGGGAAGACACGTGGAGGGCCCCTAGGTGATACCAGGCGCTTCAGACCGAAGACTTGACTTCCCCACACTCAGAATTCCGGAACGAGTCTGAATGTGTGTGGGAGGTTTGGGGCCGCACTTCACGCAGCTGCGTGGAGTCACATGTGTTCCCTCGATGGAAAACCGCTAATTACCGACCCTGTACAGAGGGAGGCACTACATGCTAACCTGCATTTCCAGCCCAATCCCCAAATTTCCCCGGCAGCTCGCACTAGGAGACACTAGGGGAAGACACATTGAGGGCTCCTAGGAAATCCCAGGCGCTGCAGGAAAGTGTACGGGACCTCCCCACACTCAGAATTCAGGAACGAGGCAGAGGTGGATGGAGAGGTTTGTGGCCGCCCTCCACGCAGCCTGCCTCGTGTCACAGGTGTTCCCTACAAGGGGGAAGTCCGCTAATTACCTCCCCTGTTCCAGGGGGAGGCACTAATACTACCTGTATTTCCAGCCCAACCTCCGCATTT
>NC_045721.1:28966348-29084479 GCF_009834535.1 Camelus ferus
CTAGTGCCTCCCCCTGGACAGATGAGGTATTTAGCGGACTTCCCCTGCAGGGTAACACCTGTGACACCAGGCAGCTGCGTGGAGGGCGGCCCCAAACCTACCCACCCACTCGGCCGCGTTCCGAAATTCTGAGTGTGGCGAGGTTAGTCCTCTGTCTGCAGCGCCTGGGATCTCTAGGAGCCCTCCGTGTCTTCCCCGAGTGACTATTATGGGGCTGCAGGGGAAAGTCGGGGGTTGTGCTGGAAATGCAGATAGCATCTAGTGCCTCCCGTGGACAGATGAGGTAATTAGCGGAATTCCCCCTGCCAGGGAACACATTTGAAACCAGGCAGCTGCGTGTAGGGCGGCCACAAACCTCCCCCACACACTAGAACCCGTTCCGAAATTCTGAGTATGGCCAGGTACCGTCCTCTGTCTGCAGCGTCGGATCTCCTAGGTGCCCTTCCCATGTCTTCTCCGAGTTTCTCCTATTGCGGTCTTCCGGAGAAAGGCGGGGGTTGGGCTGGAAAGCAGGTAAATCTAGTGCATCCCCCTGGACAGATGAGGCAATTAGCGGAATTACACCCCTGCCAGGGAACACCTGTGACAAAGGCAGCTGCGTGGAGGGTGGCCCCAAAACTCCCTCCCCACTCGGCTGGGTTCCGGAATTCTGAGTGTGGGGAGGTTCCGTACTCAGTCTGCAGCGCCTGGATCTCCTAGGAGCACTCCGCATGTCTTCCCCGAGTGTATCCTTTTGCGGGCTGCTGCGGAAAGGCGGGGGTTTGGCTAGAAATGCAGGTAGCATCTAGTGCCCCCCCTGGGCAGATGAGGTAATTAGAGGACTTCCCCCTGCTAGGGAACACCTGGGACATCAAGCAGCTGTGTGGATGGCGGCCCAATTTCTCCCCCACCCACTCGGACGCGTTCCGGAATTCTGAGAGTGGCGACGTTCCGTCCTCTCTCTGCAGGACCTGGGATCTCCTAGGAGCCATCCGCGTGTCTTCCCCGAGTGTCTCCTAGTGCGGGCTGCCGGGGAAAGGCGGGGGTTGGGCTGGAAATGCACGTAGCATCTAGTGCCTCCCGCTGGACAGATGAGGTAATTAGCGGAATTCCCCCTGCCCGGGAACACCTGTGACACCAGGCAACTGCGTGGAGGGCGGCCCCAAACCTTCCCCAAAACACTCGGCCGGGTTCCGGAATTCTGAGTGTGGGGAGGTTCCGTCCTCTGTCTGCAGCGCCTTGGATATCCTAGGAGCCCTCCGCGTGTCTTCCCCGAGCGTCTTCTAGTGCGGGCTGCTGGGGAAAGGCGGAGGTTGGGCTGGAAATACAGGTAGCATCTAGTGCCTCCCCCTGACAGATGAGGTTATTTAGCGGGACTTCCCCCTGCCAGGTAACACCTGTGACACCAGGCAGCTGCGTGGAGGGCGGCCCAAACTACCCCACCCACTCGGCCGCGTTCCGAAATTCTGAGTGTGGCGAGGTTCCGTCCTCTGTCTGCAGCGCCTGGGATCTCCTAGGAGCCCTCCGTGTGTCTTCCCCGAGTGACTATATGCGGGCTGCAGGGGAAAGTCGGGGGTTGTGCTGGAAATGCAGAGTAGCATCTAGTGCCTCCCCGTGGACAGATGAGGTAATTAGCGGAATTCCCCCTGCCAGGGAACACATTTGAAACCAGGCAGCTGCGTTGTAGGGCGGCCAACAAACCTCCCCCACACACTAGAACCCGTTCCGAAATTCTGAGTATGGCCAGGTACCGTCCTCTGTCTGCAGCGCCTCGGATCTCCTAGGTGCCCTTCCCATGTCTTCTCCGAGTTCTCCTATTGCGGTCTTCCGGAGAAAGGCGGGGGTTGGGCTGGAAAAGCAGGTAAAATCTAGTGCATCCCCCTGGACAGATGAGGCAATTAGCGGAATTACACCCCTGCCAGGGAACACCTGTGACACAAGGCAGCTGCGTGGAGGGTGGCCACAAAAACTCCCTCCCCTCTCGGCCGGGTTCCGGAATTCTGAGTGTGGGGAGGTTCCGTACTCTGCCTGCAGCGCCTGGGATCTCCTAGGAGCACTCCGCGGTCTTCCCAGAGTGTCTCGTAGTGCGGGCTGCCGGGGAAAGGCGGGGGTTGGGCTAGAAAGGCAGGTAGGCATCTAGTGCATCCCCCTGGACAGATGAGGTAATAGCGGAATTACCCCCTGCCAGGGAACACCTTTGACACCAGGCAGCTGCGTGGAGTGCGGCCCCCAAACCTCCCCAAACACTCGACCGCGTTCCGGAATTCTGAGTGTGGGGAGGTTCCGTCCTCTGTCTGCCAGCGCCTGGGATCTCCTAGGAGCCCTCCGCGTGACTTTCCACGAGTGTCTCCTTGTGCGGGCTGCCGGGAAAACGCGGGGGATAGGCGAGAAATGCAGGTAGCAATCTAGTGCCTCCCCCTGGAGAGACGAGGTAATTAGCGGAATTCCCCATGCCAGGGAAACCTGTGACACCCAGGCAGCTACTTGGAGGGCGTTCGAAACCTCCCCCACACACTTGGCCGCGTTCCGGAATTCTGAGTGTGGCGAGGTTCCGTCATCTGTCTGCCAGCGCCTGGGATCTCCTAGGAGCCCTCCGCGTGTCTTCCCCCGAGTGTCTCCTAGTGTGGGGGCAGCCGGGGAAAGGTGGGGTTTGGGCTGGAAATGCAGGTAGCATCTAGTGTCTCCCCCTGGACAGATGAGGTAAGTTAGCGGTCTTCTTCCTGCCATGGAACACCTGTGACACCAAGCAGCTGCGTGGGTGCAGCCCCAACTTCCCACACGCACTCAGCCGCGTTCCAGAATTCTGAGTGTGGCGAGGATCCGTCCTCTGTGTGCATCTCCTGGGATCTCCTAGGAGCACTCCGCGTGTCTTCCCCGAGTGTCTCCTAGTGCGGGGCTGCCGGGGAAAGGCAGGGGTTTGTGCTAGAAATGCAGGTAACATCTAGTGCCTACCCCTGGACAGATGAGGTGAATTAGCGGACCTTCCCCTGCTAGGGAACACCTGTGACATCAAGCAGCTGTGTGGATGGCGGCCCCAAACTTCCCCCCACGCACTCAGCCGCGTTCCGGAATTCTGAGTGTGGCGAGGATCCGTCCTCTGTCTGCATCTCCTGGGATCTCATAGGAGCCGTCCGCGTGTCTTCCCCTAGTGTTTCATAGTGCGGGCTGCCGTGGAAAATGCGGGGTTTGGGCTGGAAATGCAGGGTAGCATCTAGTTTCATCCCCCTGGACTGATGAGGTATTTAGTTGAATTCCCCCTGCCTGGGAAACCTGTGACAACAGGCATCTGCGTAGGGGCGGCCCCAAACCTCCCCCACCCACTCGGCCGCGTTCCGGAATTCTGAGTGTGACGAGGTTCCGTCCCTCTTCTGCAGAGCCTGGGATCTCCTAGGAGCCCTCCGCATGTCTTACCCGAGTGTATCATAGAGTGGGCTGCCGAGGAAAGGCGGGGGTTGGGCTGAAAATGCAGGTAGCATCTAGTGCCTACCCCTGGAAAAAAGAGGTAATTAGCGGACTTCCCCCCTGCCAGGGAACACATGTGACAGCAGGCATCTGCGTGGAGGGTGGCCCCAACCTCCCCCCATGCCTCGACCCCGTTCCGAAATTCTGAGTGTGCGAGTATCCGTCCTCTGTCCTGCAGCGCCTGGGATCTCCTAGGAGCCATTCCCGTGTCTTCCCCGAGTTCCTCTTAGTTCGGGCTGCCGGGGAAAGGCGGCGGTTTGGCTGGAAATGCAGGTAGAATCTAGTGCCTCCCCCTGGACAGATGAGGTAATTAGCGGAATTCCCACTGCCAGGGAACACCTGTGACACCAGGCAGCTGCGTGGAGGGCGGCCCCAAACCTACCCCACCCACTCGGCCGCGTTCCGAAATTCTGAGTGTGGCGAGGTTCCGTCCTCTGTCTGCAGCGCCTGGGATCTCCTAGGAGCCCTCCGGTTGTCTTCCCCGAGTGACTATTATGCGGGCTGCAGGGGAAAGGCGGAGGTTGGGCTGGAAATACAGGTAGCATCTAGTGCCTCCCCCTGGACAGATGAGGTATTTAGCGGACTTCCCCCTGCCAGGTAACACCTGTGACAACAGGCAGCTTCGTGGAGGGCGGCCCCAAACCACCCACACCCATTTGGCCGCGTTCCGGAATTCTGATTGTGGCGAGGTTCCGTCCTCTGTCTGCAGCGCCTGGGATTCCTAGGAGCCTTCCGCGTGTCTTCCCCGAGCGTCTTCTAGTGCGGGCTGCTGGGGAAAGGCGGAGGTTGGGCTGGAAATACAGGTAGCATCTAGTGCCTCCCCCTGGACTGATGAGGTAATTAGCGGACTTCCCCCTGTCAGGGAACACCTGTGACACCAGGCAGCTGCGTGGAGGGCGGCCCCAACCTACCCCACCCACTCGGCCGCGTTCCGAAATTCTGAGTGTGGCGAGGTTCCGTCCTCTGTCTGCAGCGCCTGGGATCTCCTAGGAGCCCTCCGGGTGTCTTCCCCGAGTGACTATTATGCGGGCTGCAGGGGAAAGTCGGGGGTTGTGCTGGAAATGCAGATAGCATCTAGTGCCTCCCCGTGGACAGATGAGGTAATTAGCGGAATTCCCCCTGCCAGGGAACACATTTGAAACCAGGCAGCTGCGTGTAGGGCGGCCACAAACCTCCCCCACGCACTCGAACCCGTTCCGGAATTCTGAGTGTGGCCAGGTACCGTCCTCTGTCTGCAGCGCCTGGGATCTCCTAGGAGCCCTTCCCATGTCTTCTCCGAGTTTCTCCTATTGCGGGCTGCCGGAGAAAGGCGGGGGTTGGGCTGGAAAAGCAGGTAAAATCTAGTGCATCCCCCTGGACAGATGAGGCAATTAGCGGAATTACACCCCTGCCAGGGAACACCTGTGACACAAGGCAGCTGCGTGGAGGGTGGCCACAAAACTCCCTCCCCCCTCGGCCGGGTTCCGGAATTCTGAGTGTGGGGAGGTTCCGTACTCTGCCTGCAGCGCCTGGGATCTCCTAGGAGCACTCCGCGTGTCTTCCCAGAGTGTCTCGTAGTGCGGGCTGCCGGGGAAATGCGGGGGTTGTGCTAGAAATGCAGGTAGCATCTAGTGCCTCCCCCTGGACAGATGAGGTAATTAGCGGAATTCCCCCTTCCAGGGAACACCTTTGACACTAGGCAGCTGCGTGGAGGGCGGCCCCAATCTTCCCCAAAGCACTCGACCGCGTTCCGGAATTCTGAGTGTGGGGAGGTTCCGTCCTCTGTCTGCAGCGCCTGGGATCTCCTAGGAGCCCTCCGCGTGACTTCCACGAGTGTCTCCTTGTGCGGGCTGCCGGGAAATCGCGGGGGATAGGCTAGAAATGCAGGTAGCATCTAGTGCCTCCCCCTGGAGAGATGAGGTAATTAGCGGAATTCCCCATGCCAGGGAACACCTGTGACACCAGGCAGCTGCGTGGAGGGCGTTCCGAAACCTCCCCCACACACTTGGCCGCGTTCCGGAATTCTGAGTGTGGCGAGGTTCCGTCATCTGTCTGCAGTGCCTGGGATCTCCTAGGAGCCCTCCGCGTGTCTTCCCCGAGTGTCTCCTAGTGTGGGCAGCCGGGGAAAGGTGGGGGTTGGGCTGGAAATGCAGGTAGCATCTAGTGTCTCCCCCTGGACAGATGAGGTAATTAGCGGTCTTCTTCCTGCCATGGAACACCTGTGACACCAAGCAGCTGCGTGGGTTGCGGCCCCAAACTTCCCACACGCACTCAGCCGCGTTCCAGAATTCTGAGTGTGGCGAGGATCCGTCCTCTGTGTGCATCTCCTGGGATCTCCTAGGAGCACTCCGCGTGTCTTCCCCGAGTGTCTCCTAGTGCGGGCTGCCGGGGAAAGGCAGGGGTTGTGCTAGAAATGCAGGTAACATCTAGTGCCTCCCCCTGGACAGATGAGGTAATTAGCGGACTTCCCCCTGCTAGGGAACACCTGTGACATCAAGCAGCTGTGTGGATGGCGGCCCCAAACTTCCCCCACGCACTCAGCCGCGTTCCGGAATTCTGAGTGTGGCGAGGATCCGTCCTCTGTCTGCATCTCCTGGGATCTCATAGGAGCCGTCCGCGTGTCTTCCCCTAGTGTCTCATAGTGCTGGCTGCCGTGGAAATGCGGGGTTTGGGCTGGAAATGCAGGTAGCATCTAGTTCATCCCCCTGGACTGATGAGGTATTTAGTTGAATTCCCCCTGCCTGGGAAAACCTGTGACAACAGGCATCTGCGTAGGGGGCGGCCCCAAACATCCCCCACCCACTCGGCCGCGTTCCGGAATTCTGAGTGTGACGAGGTTCCGTCCTCTTTCTGCAGAGCCTGGGATCTCCTAAGAGCCCTCCGCATGTCTTACCCGAGTGTATCATAGAGTGGGCTGCCGAGGAAAGGCGGGGGTTGGGCTGAAAATGCAGGTAGCATCTAGTGCCTACCCCTGGAAAAAAGAGGTAATTAGCGGACTTCCCCCTGCCAGGGAACACATGTGACAGCAGGCATCTGCGTGGAGGGTGGCCCCAAACATCCCCCATGCACTCGACCCCGTTCCGAAATTCTGAGTGTGGCGAGTATCCGTCCTCTGTCTGCAGCGCCTGGGATCTCCTAGGAGCCATTCCCGTGTCTTCCCCGAGTTCCTCTTAGTTCGGGCTGCCGGGGAAAGGCGGCGGTTTGGCTGGAAATGCAGGTAGAATCTAGTGCCTCCCCCTGGACAGATGAGGTAATTAGCGGAATTCCCACTGCCAGGGAACACCTGTGACACCAGGCAGCTGCGTGGAGGGCGGCCCCAAACCTACCCCACCCACTCGGCCGCGTTCCGAAATTCTGAGTGTGGCGAGGTTCCGTCCTCTGTCTGCAGCGCCTGGGATCTCCTAGGAGCCCTCCGGTTGTCTTCCCGAGTGACTATTATGCGGGCTGCAGGGGAAAGTCGGGGGTTGTGCTGGAAATGCAGATAGCATCTAGTGCCTCCCCCTGGACAGATGAGGTAATTAGCGGAATTCCCCCTGCCAGGGAACACATTTGAAACCAGGCAGCTGCGTGTAGAGCGGCCACAAAACTCCCCCACGCACTCGAACCCGTTCCGGAATTCTGAGTGTGGCCAGGTACCGTCCTCTGTCTGCAGCGCCTGGGATCTCCTAGGAGCCCTTCCCGTGACTTCTCCGAGTTTCTCCTATTGCGGGCTGCCGGAGAAAGGCGGGGGTTGGGCTGGAAAAGCAGGTAGCATCTAGTGCCTCCCCCTGGACAGATGAGGCAATTAGCGGAATTACACCCCTGCCAGGGAACACCTGTGACACCAGCCAGCTGCGTGGAGGGTGGCCCCTAAGCTCCCTCCCCACTCGGCCGGGTTCCGGAATTCTGAGTTTGGGGAGGTTCCGTACTCAGTCTGCAGCGCCTGGGATCTCCTAGGAGCACTCCGCGTGTCTTCCCCGAGTGTATCCTATTGCGGGCTGCTGGGGAAAGGCGGGGGTTTGGCTAGAAATGCAGGTAGCATCTAGTGCCTCCCCCTGGACAGATGAGGTAATTAGAGGACTTCCCCCTGCTAGGGAACACCTGGGACATCAAGCAGCTGTGTGGATGGCGGCCCCAACTCTCCCCCACCCACTCGGACGCGTTCCGGAATTCTGAGAGTGGCGAGGTTCCGTCCTCTCTCTGCAGCACCTGGGATCTCCTAGGAGCCATCCGCGTGTCTTCCAAGAGTTTCTCCTAGTGCGGGCTGACAGAGAGAGGCGGGGGTTGGGCTAGAAATGCAGGTAGCTTCTAGTGCCTACCACTGGACATATGAGGTAATTAGCGGAATTCCCCCTGCCAGGGAACACCTTTGACTCCAGGCAGCTGCGTGGAGGGCGGCCCCAAACCTCCCCCAAGGACTCGACCGCGTTCCGGAATTCTGAGTGTGGGGAGGTTCCGTCCTCTGTCTGCAGCGCCTGGGATCTCCTAGGAGCCCTCTGCGTGACTTCCACGAGTGTCTCCTTGTGCGGGCTGCCGGGAAAACGCGGGGGATAGGCTAGAAATGCAGGTAGCATCTAGTGCCTCCCCCTGGACGGATGAGGTAATTAGCGGAATTCCCCATGCCATGGAACACCTGTGACACCAGGCAGCTGCGTGGAGGGCGTTCCCAAACCTCCCCCACACACTTGGCCGCGTTCCGGTATTCTGAGTGTGGGGAGGATCCGTCCTCTGTGTGCATCTCCTGGGATCTCCTAGGAGCACTCCGCGTGTCTTCCCCGAGTGTCTTCTAGTGCGGGCTGCTGGGGAAAGGCGGAGGTTGGGCTGGAAATACAGGTAGCATCTAGTGCCTCCCCCTGGACAGATGAGGTATTTAGCGGACTTCCCCCTGCCAGGTAACACCTGTGACAACAGGCAGCTTCGTGGAGGGCGGCCCCAAACCACCCACACCCATTTGGCCGCGTTCCGGAATTCTGATTGTGGCGAGGTTCCGTCCTCTGTCTGCAGCACCTGGGATCTCCTAGGAGCCATCCGCGTTTAATCCCCGAGTGTCTACTAGTGCGGGCTGCCGGGGAAAGGCGGGGTTCGGCTAGAAATGCAGGTAGCATCTAGTGCCTCCCCCTGGACAGATGAGGTAATTAGCGGACATCCCCCTGTCAGGGAACACCTGTGACACCAGGCAGCTGCGTGGAGGGCGGCCCCAAACCTACCCCACCCACTCGGCCGCGTTCCGAAATTCTGAGTGTGGCGAGGTTCCGTCCTCTGTCTGCAGCGCCTGGGATCTCCTAGGAGCCCTCCGGGTGTCTTCCCCGAGTGACTATTATGCGGGCTGCAGGGGAAAGTCGGGGGTTGTGCTGGAAATGCAGATAGCATCTAGTGCCTCCCCCTGGACAGATGAGGTAATTAGCGGAATTCCCCCTGCCAGGGAACACATTTGAAACCAGGCAGCTGCGTGTAGGGCGGCCACAAACCTCCCCCACGCACTCGAACCCGTTCCGGAATTCTGAGTGTGGCCAGGTACCGTCCTCTGTCTGCAGCGCCTGGGATCTCCTAGGAGCCCTTCCCATGTCTTCTCCGAGTTTCTCCTATTGCGGGCTGCCGGAGAAAGGCGGGGGTTGGGCTGGAAAAGCAGGTAAAATCTAGTGCATCCCCCTGGACAGATGAGTCAATTAGCGGAATTACACCCCTGCCAGGGAACACCTGTGACACAAGGCAGCTGCGTGGAGGGTGGCCACAAAACTCCCTCCTCTCTCGGCAGGGTTCCGGAATTCTGAGTGTGGGGAGGTTCCGTACTCTGTCTGCAGCGCCTGGGATCTCCTAGGAGCCCTCCGCATGACTTCCACGAGTGTCTCCTTGTGCGGGCTGCCGGGAAAACGCGGGGGATATGCGAGAAATGCAGGTAGCATCTAGTGCCTCCCCCTGGAGAGATGAGGTAATTAGCGGAATTCCCCATGCCAGGGAACACCTGTGACACCAGGCAGCTGCGTGGAGGGCGTTCCGAAACCTCCCCCACACACTTGGCCGCGTTCCGGAATTCTGAGTGTGGCAAGGTTCCGTCATCAGTCTGCAGCGCCTGGGATCTCCTAGGAGCCCTCCGCGTGTCTTCCCCGAGTGTCTCCTAGTGTGGGCAGCAGGGGAAAGGTGGGGTTTGGGCTGGAAATGCAGGTAGCATCTAGTGTCTCCCCCTGGACAGATGAGGTAATTAGCGGTCTTCTTCCTGCCATGGAACACCTGTGACACCAAGCAGCTGCGTGGGGTGCGGCCCCAAACTTCCCACACGCACTCAGCCGCGTTCCAGAATTCTGAGTGTGGCGAGGATCCGTCCTCTGTGTGCATCTCCTGGGATCTCATAGGAGCCGTCCGCGTGTCTTCCCCTAGTGTCTCATAGTGCGGGCTGCCGTGGAAATGCGGGGTTTGGGCTGGAAATGCAGGTAGCATCTAGTTCATCCCCCTGGACTGATGAGGTATTTAGTTGAATTCCCCCTGCCTGGGAAAACCTGTGACAACAGGCATCTGCGTAGGGGGCGGCCCCAAACATCCCCCACCCACTCGGCCGCGTTCCGGAATTCTGAGTGTGACGAGGTTCCGTCCTCTTTCTGCAGAGCCTGGGATCTCCTAGGAGCTCTCAGCATGTCTTACCCGAGTGTATCATAGAGTGGGCTGCCGAGGAAAGGCGGGGGTTGGGCTGAAAATGCAGGTAGCATCTAGTGCCTCCCCCTGGACAGATGAGGTAATTAGCGGACTTCCCCCAGTCAGGGAACACCTGTGACACCAGGCAGCTGCGTGGAGGGCGGCCCCAAACCTACCCCACCCACTCGGCCGCGTTCCGAAATTCTGAGTGTGGCGAGGTTCCGTCCTCTGTCTGCAGCGCCTGGGATCTCCTAGGAGCCCTCCGGTTGTCTTCCCCGAGTGACTATTATGCGGGCTGCAGGGGAAAGTCGGGGGTTGTGCTGGAAATGCAGATAGCATCTAGTGCCTCCCCCTGGAAAGATGAGGTAATTAGCGGAATTCCCCCTGCCAGGGAACACATTTGAAACCAGGCAGCTGCGTGTAGAGCGGCCACAAAACTCCCCCACGCACTCGAACCCGTTCCGGAATTCTGCGTGTGGCCAGGTACCGTCCTCTGTCTGCAGCGCCTGGGATCTCCTAGGTGCCCTTCCCATGTCTTCTCCGAGTTTCTCCTATTGCGGGCTGCCGGAGAAAGGCGGGGTTTGGGCTGGAAAAGCAGGTAGCATCTAGTGCCTCCCCCTGGAGAGATGAGGCAATTAGCGGAATTACACCCCTGCCAGGGAACACCTGTGACACCAGGCAGCTGCGTGGAGGGTGGCCCCAAATCTCCCTCCCCACTCGGCCGGGTTCCGGAATTCTGAGTGTGGGGAGGTTCCGTACACAGTCTGCAGCGCCTGGGATCTCCTAGGAGCACTCCGCATGTCTTCCCCGAGTTTATCCTATTGCGGGCTGCTGGGGAAAGGCGGGGGTTTGGCTAGAAATGCAGGTAGCGTCTAGTGCCTCCCCCTGGACAGATGAGGTAATTAGAGGACTTCCCCCTGCTAGGGAACACCTGGGACATCAAGCAGCTGTGTGGATGGCGGCCCCAACTCTCCCCCACCCACTCGGACGCGTTACGGAATTCTGAGAGTGGCGAGGTTCCGTCCTCTCTCTGCAGCACCTGGGATCTCCTAGGAGCCATCCGCGTGTCTTCCCCGAGTTTCTCCTAGTGCGGGCTGACAGGGAGACGCGGGGGTTGGGCTAGAAATGCAGGTAGCTTCTAGTGCCTACCACTGGACATATGAGGTAATTAGCGGAATTCCCCCTGCCAGGGAAAACCTTTGACACCAGGCAGCTGCGTGGAGGGCGGCCCCAAACCTCCCCCAAGGACTCGACCGCGTTCCGTAATTCTGAGTGTGGGGAGGTTCCGTCCTCAGTCTGCAGCGCCTGGGATCTCCTAGGAGCCCTCCGCGTGACTTCCACGAGTGTCTCCTTGTGCGGGCTGCCGGGAAAACGCGGGGGATAGGCTAGAAATGCAGGTAGCATCTAGTGCCTCCCCCTGGACAGATGAGGTAATTAGCGGTATTCTTACTGCCATGGAACACCTGTGACACCAAGCAGCTTCGTGAGGTGGGGCCCCAAACTTCCCCCACGCACTCAGCCGCGTTCCGGAATTCTGAGTGTGGCGAAGATCCGTCCTCTGTCTGCATCTCCTGGGATCTCATAGGAGCCGTCCGCGTGTCTTCCCCTAGTGTAACATATTGCGGGCTGCAGTGGAAATGCGGGGTTTGGGCAGGAAATGCAGGTAGCATCTAGTTCATCCCCCTGGACTGATGAGGTATTTAGTTGAATTCCCTCTGCCTGGGAAAACCTGTGACAACAGGCATCTGCGTGGGGTGCGGCCCCAAACTTCCCCCATGCACTCGAACCCGTTCCGAAATTCTGAGTGTGGCGAGTTTCCGTCCTCTGTCTGCAGCGCCTGGGATCTCCTAGGAGCCCTTCCCGTGTTTTCCCCGAGTTCCTCCTAGTGCGGGCTGCCGGGGAAATGCGGGGGTTGGGCTGGAAATGCAGGTAGAATCTAGTGCCTCCCCCTGGACAGATGAGGTAATTAGCGGAATTCCCACTGCCAGGGAACACCTGTGACACCAGGCAGCTGCGTTGGGGGCGGCCCCAAACCTACCCCACCCACTCGGCCGCGTTCCGAAATTCTGAGTGTGGCGAGGTTCCGTCCTCTGTCTGCAGCGCCTGGGATCTCCTAGGAGCCCTCCGCGTGTCTTCCCCGAGTGACTATTATGCGGGCAGCAGGGGAAAGTCGGGGGTTGTGCTGGAAATGCAGGTAGCATCTAGTGCCTCCCCCTGGACAGATGAGGTAATTAGCAGAATTCCCCCTGCCAGGGAACACATTTGAAAACAGGCAGCTGCGTGTAGGGCGGCCCCAAACCTCCCAAACCCATTTGGCCGCGTTCCAGAATTCTGATTGTGGCGAGGTTCCGTCCTCTGTCTGCAGCACCTGGGATCTCCTAGGAGCCATCCGCGTTTAATCCCCGAGTGTCTCCTAGTGCGGGCTGCCGGGGAAAGGCGGGGGTTGGGCTGGAAATGCAGGTAGCATCTAGTGCCTCCCGCTGGACAGATGAGGTAATTAGCGGAATTCCCCCTGCCCGGGAACACCTGTGACACCAGGCAACTGCGTGGAGGGCGGCCCCAAACCTTCCCCAAACACTCGGCCGGGTTCCGGAATTCTGGGTGTGGGGAGGTTCCGTCCTCTGTCTGCAGCGCCTGGGATCTCCTAGGAGCCCTCCGGGTGTCTTCCCCGAGTGACTATTATGCGGGCTGCAGGGGAAAGTCGGGGGTTGTGCTGGAAATGCAGATAGCATCTAGTGCCTCCCCCTGGACAGATGAGGTAATTAGCGGAATTCCCCCTGCCAGGGAACACATTTGAAACCAGGCAGCTGCGTGTAGGGCGGCCACAAACCTCCCCCACGCACTCGAACCCGTTCCGGAATTCTGAGTGTGGCCAGGTACCGTCCTCTGTCTGCAGCGCCTGGGATCTCCTAGGAGCCCTTCCCATGTCTTCTCCGAGTTTCTCCTATTGCGGGCTGCCGGAGAAAGGCGGGGGTTGGGCTGGAAAAGCAGGTAAATCTAGTGCATCCCCCTGGACAGATGAGTCAATTAGCGGAATTACACCCCTGCCAGGGAACACCTGTGACACAAGGCAGCTGCGTGGAGGGTGGCCACAAAACTCCCTCCTCTCTCGGCAGGGTTCCGGAATTCTGAGTGTGGGGAGGTTCCGTACTCTGTCTGCAGCGCCTGGGATCTCCTAGGAGCCCTCCGCATGACTTCCACGAGTGTCTCCTTGTGCGGGCTGCCGGGAAAACGCGGGGGATATGCGAGAAATGCAGGTAGCATCTAGTGCCTCCCCCTGGAGAGATGAGGTAATTAGCGGAATTCCCCATGCCAGGGAACACCTGTGACACCAGGCAGCTGCGTGGAGGGCGTTCCGAAACCTCCCCCACACACTTGGCCGCGTTCCGGAATTCTGAGTGTGGCAAGGTTCCGTCATCAGTCTGCAGCGCCTGGGATCTCCTAGGAGCCCTCCGCGTGTCTTCCCCGAGTGTCTCCTAGTGTGGGCAGCAGGGGAAAGGTGGGGTTTGGGCTGGAAATGCAGGTAGCATCTAGTGTCTCCCCCTGGACTGATGAGGTAATTAGCGGTCTTCTTCCTGCCATGGAACACCTGTGACACCAAGCAGCTGCGTGGGGTGCGGCCCCAAACTTCCCACACGCACTCAGCCGCGTTCCAGAATTCTGAGTGTGGCGAGGATCCGTCCTCTGTGTGCATCTCCTGGGATCTCATAGGAGCCGTCCGCGTGTCTTCCCCTAGTGTCTCATAGTGCGGGCTGCCGTGGAAATGCGGGGTTTGGGCTGGAAATGCAGGTAGCATCTAGTTCATCCCCCTGGACTGATGAGGTATTTAGTTGAATTCCCCCTGCCTGGGAAAACCTGTGACAACAGGCATCTGCGTAGGGGGCGGCCCCAAACATCCCCCACCCACTCGGCCGCGTTCCGGAATTCTGAGTGTGACGAGGTTCCGTCCTCTTTCTGCAGAGCCTGGGATCTCCTAGGAGCTCTCAGCATGTCTTACCCGAGTGTATCATAGAGTGGGCTGCCGAGGAAAGGCGGGGGTTGGGCTGAAAATGCAGGTAGCATCTAGTGCCTCCCCCTGGACAGATGAGGTAATTAGCGGACTTCCCCCAGTCAGGGAACACCTGTGACACCAGGCAGCTGCGTGGAGGGCGGCCCCAAACCTACCCCACCCACTCGGCCGCGTTCCGAAATTCTGAGTGTGGCGAGGTTCCGTCCTCTGTCTGCAGCGCCTGGGATCTCCTAGGAGCCCTCCGGTTGTCTTCCCCGAGTGACTATTATGCGGGCTGCAGGGGAAAGTCGGGGGTTGTGCTGGAAATGCAGATAGCATCTAGTGCCTCCCCCTGGAAAGATGAGGTAATTAGCGGAATTCCCCCTGCCAGGGAACACATTTGAAACCAGGCAGCTGCGTGTAGAGCGGCCACAAAACTCCCCCACGCACTCGAACCCGTTCCGGAATTCTGCGTGTGGCCAGGTACCGTCCTCTGTCTGCAGCGCCTGGGATCTCCTAGGTGCCCTTCCCATGTCTTCTCCGAGTTTCTCCTATTGCGGGCTGCCGGAGAAAGGCGGTGTTTGGGCTGGAAAAGCAGGTAGCATCTAGTGCCTCCCCCTGGAGAGATGAGGCAATTAGCGGAATTACACCCCTGCCAGGGAACACCTGTGACACCAGGCAGCTGCGTGGAGGGTGGCCCCAAATCTCCCTCCCCACTCGGCCGGGTTCCGGAATTCTGAGTGTGGGGAGGTTCCGTACACAGTCTGCAGCGCCTGGGATCTCCTAGGAGCACTCCGCATGTCTTCCCCGAGTTTATCCTATTGCGGGCTGCTGGGGAAAGGCGGGGGTTTGGCTAGAAATGCAGGTAGCGTCTAGTGCCTCCCCCTGGACAGATGAGGTAATTAGAGGACTTCCCCCTGCTAGGGAACACCTGGGACATCAAGCAGCTGTGTGGATGGCGGCCCCAACTCTCCCCCACCCACTCGGACGCGTTCCGGAATTCTGAGAGTGGCGAGGTTCCGTCCTCTCTCTGCAGCACCTGGGATCTCCTAGGAGCCATCCGCGTGTCTTCCCCGAGTTTCTCCTAGTGCGGGCTGACAGGGAGACGCGGGGGTTGGGCTAGAAATGCAGGTAGCTTCTAGTGCCTACCACTGGACATATGAGGTAATTAGCGGAATTCCCCCTGCCAGGGAAAACCTTTGACACCAGGCAGCTGCGTGGAGGGCGGCCCCAAACCTCCCCCAAGGACTCGACCGCGTTCCGTAATTCTGAGTGTGGGGAGGTTCCGTCCTCAGTCTGCAGCGCCTGGGATCTCCTAGGAGCCCTCCGCGTGACTTCCACGAGTGTCTCCTTGTGCGGGCTGCCGGGAAAACGCGGGGGATAGGCTAGAAATGCAGGTAGCATCTAGTGCCTCCCCCTGGACAGATGAGGTAATTAGCGGTATTCTTACTGCCATGGAACACCTGTGACACCAAGCAGCTGCGTGAGGTGGGGCCCCAAACTTCCCCCACGCACTCAGCCGCGTTCCGGAATTCTGAGTGTGGCGAAGATCCGTCCTCTGTCTGCATCTCCTGGGATCTCATAGGAGCCGTCCGCGTGTCTTCCCCTAGTGTAACATATTGCGGGCTGCAGTGGAAATGCGGGGTTTGGGCAGGAAATGCAGGTAGCATCTAGTTCATCCCCCTGGACTGATGAGGTATTTAGTTGAATTCCCTCTGCCTGGGAAAACCTGTGACAACAGGCATCTGCGTGGGGTGCGGCCCCAAACTTCCCCCATGCACTCGAACCCGTTCCGAAATTCTGAGTGTGGCGAGTTTCCGTCCTCTGTCTGCAGCGCCTGGGATCTCCTAGGAGCCCTTCCCGTGTTTTCCCCGAGTTCCTCCTAGTGCGGGCTGCCGGGGAAATGCGGGGGTTGGGCTGGAAATGCAGGTAGAATCTAGTGCCTCCCCCTGGACAGATGAGGTAATTAGCGGAATTCCCACTGCCAGGGAACACCTGTGACACCAGGCAGCTGCGTTGGGGGCGGCCCCAAACCTACCCCACCCACTCGGCCGCGTTCCGAAATTCTGAGTGTGGCGAGGTTCCGTCCTCTGTCTGCAGCGCCTGGGATCTCCTAGGAGCCCTCCGCGTGTCTTCCCCGAGTGACTATTATGCGGGCAGCAGGGGAAAGTCGGGGGTTGTGCTGGAAATGCAGGTAGCATCTAGTGCCTCCCCCTGGACAGATGAGGTAATTAGCAGAATTCCCCCTGCCAGGGAACACATTTGAAAACAGGCAGCTGCGTGTAGGGCGGCCCCAAACCTCCCAAACCCATTTGGCCGCGTTCCAGAATTCTGATTGTGGCGAGGTTCCGTCCTCTGTCTGCAGCACCTGGGATCTCCTAGGAGCCATCCGCGTTTAATCCCCGAGTGTCTCCTAGTGCGGGCTGCCGGGGAAAGGCGGGGGTTGGGCTGGAAATGCAGGTAGCATCTAGTGCCTCCCGCTGGACAGATGAGGTAATTAGCGGAATTCCCCCTGCCCGGGAACACCTGTGACACCAGGCAACTGCGTGGAGGGCGGCCCCAAACCTTCCCCAAACACTCGGCCGGGTTCCGGAATTCTGGGTGTGGGGAGGTTCCGTCCTCTGTCTGCAGCGCCTTGGATATCCTAGGAGCCCTCCGTGTGTCTTCCCCGAGCGTCTTCTAGTGCGGGCTTCCGGGGAAAAGAGGGAGTTAGGCTGGAAATGCAGGTAGCATCTAGTGCCTCCCTCTGGACAGTTGAGGTATTTAGCGGACTTCCCCCTGCCAGGGAACACCTGTGAAACCAGGCAGCTTCGTGGAGGGCGGCCCCAAACCTCCCCAACCCACTCGTCCGTGTTCCGAAATTCTGATTGTGGCGAGCTTCCGTCCTCTGCCTGCAGCGCCTGGGATCTCCTAGGAGCACTCCGCTTGTCTTCCCAGAGTGTCTCGTAGTGCGGGCTGCCGGGGAAAGGCGGGGGTTGGGCTAGAAATGCAGGTAGCATCTAGTGCCTCCCTCTGGACAGATGAGGTAATTAGCGGAATTCCCCCTGCCAGGGAACACCTTTGACACCAGGCAGCTGCGTGGAGGGCGGCCCCAAAGCTCACCAAAGCACTCCACCGCGTTCCGGAATTCTGAGTGTGGGGAGGTTCCGTCCTCAGTCTGCAGCGCCTGGGATCTCCTAGGAGCCCTCCGCGTGACTTCCAGGAGTGTCTCCTTGTGCGGGCTGCCGGGAAAACGCGGGGGATAGGCTAGAAATGCAGGTAGCATCTAGTGCCTCCCCCTGGACAGATGAGGTAATTAGCGGAATTCCCCATGCCATGGAACACCTGTGACATCAGGCAGCTGCGTGGAGGGCGTTCCCAAACCTCCCCCACACACTTGGCCGCGTTCCGGAATTCTGAGTGTGGGGAGGTTCCGTCCTCTGTCTGCAGCGCCTGGGATCTCCTAGGAGCCCTACGCGTGACTTCCACGAGTGTCTCCTTGTGCGGGCTGCCGGGAAAACGCGGGGGATAGGCTAGAAATGCAGGTAGCATCTAGTGCCTCCCCCTGGACAGATGAGGTAATTAGCGGTATTCTTACTGCCATGGAACACCTGTGACACCAAGCAGCTGCGTGGGGTGCGGCCCCAAACATCCCCCACGCACTCAGCCGCGTTCCGGAATTTTGAATGTGGCGAAGATCCGTCCTCTGTCTGCATCTCCTGGGATCTCATAGGAGCCGTCCGCGTGTCTTCCCCTAGTGTAACACATTGCGGGCTGCAGTGGAAATGCGGGGTTTGGGCAGGAAATGCAGGTAGCATCTAGTTCATCCCCCTGGACTGATGAGGTATTTAGTTGAATTCCCTCTGCCTGGGAAAACCTGTGACAACAGGCATCTGCGTGGAGTGCGGCCCCAAACCTCCCCCATGCACTCTAACCCGTTCCGAAATTCTGAGTGTGGCGAGTTTCCGTCCTCTGTCTGCAGCGCCTGGGATCTCCTAGGAGCACTTCCCGTGTCTTCCCCGAGTTCCTCCTAGTGCGGGCTGCCGGGGAAATGCGGGGGTTGGGCTGGAAATGCAGGTAGAATCTAGTGCCTCCCCCTGGACAGATGAGGTAATTAGCGGAATTCCCACTGCCAGGGAACACCTGTGACACCAGGCAGCTGCGTTGGGGGCGGCCCCAAACCTACCCCACCCACTCGGCCGCGTTCCGAAATTCTGAGTGTGGCGAGGTTCCGTCCTCTGTCTGCAGCGCCTGGGATCTCCTAGGAGCCCTCCGCGTGTCTTCCCCGAGTGACTATTATGCGGGCAGCAGGGGAAAGTCGGGGGTTGTGCTGGAAATGCAGGTAGCATCTAGTGCCTCCCCCTGGACAGATGAGGTAATTAGCAGAATTCCCCCTGCCAGGGAACACATTTGAAAACAGGCAGCTGCGTGTAGGGCGGCCCCAAACCTCCCAAACACATTTGGCCGCGTTCCGGAATTCTGATTGTGGCGAGGTTCCGTCCTCTGTCTGCAGCACCTGGGATCTCCTAGGAGCCATCCGCGTTTAATCCCCGAGTGTCTCCTAGTGCGGGCTGCCGGGGAAAGGCGGGGGTTGGGCTGGAAATGCAGGTAGCATCTAGTGCCTCCCGCTGGACAGATGAGGTAATTAGCGGAATTCCCCCTGCCCGGGAACACCTGTGACACCAGGCAACTGCGTGGAGGGCGGCCCCAAACCTTCCCCAAACACTCGGCCGGGTTCCGGAATTCTGGGTGTGGGGAGGTTCCGTCCTCTGTCTGCAGCGCCTTGGATATCCTAGGAGCCCTCCGTGTGTCTTCCCCGAGCGTCTTCTAGTGCGGGCTTCCGGGGAAAAGAGGGAGTTAGGCTGGAAATGCAGGTAGCATCTAGTGCCTCCCTCTGGACAGTTGAGGTATTTAGCGGACTTCCCCCTGCCAGGGAACACCTGTGAAACCAGGCAGCTTCGTGGAGGGCGGCCCCAAACCTCCCCAACCCACTCGTCCGTGTTCCGAAATTCTGATTGTGGCGAGCTTCCGTCCTCTGCCTGCAGCGCCTGGGATCTCCTAGGAGCCATCCGCGTTTAATCCCCGAGTGTCTCCTAGTGCGGGCTGCCGGGGAAAGGCGGGTGTTCGGCTAGAAATGCAGGTAGCATCTAGTGCCTCCCCCTGGACAGATGAGGTAATTAGCGGACTTCCCCCTGTCAGGGAACACCTGTGAACCCAGGCAGCTTTGTGGATGGCAGCACCAAACCTCCCCCACCCCCTCGGCCGCGTTCCGGAATTCTGAGTGTGGCGAGATTCCGTCCTCCCTCTGCAGCAGCTGGGAACTCATAGGAGCCATCCGCGTGTCTTCCCCGAGTTTCTCCTAGTGCGGGCTGCATGGTACAGGCTGGGTTGGGCTGGAAACGCAGGTAAAATCTAGTGCATCCCCCTGGACAGATGAGGCAATTAGCGGAATTACACCCCTGCCAGGGAACACCTGTGACACAAGTCAGCTGCGTGGAGGGTGGCCCCAAAACTCCCTCCCCTCTGGGCCGGGTTCCGGAATTCTGAGTGTGGGGAGGTTCCGTACTCTGCCTGCAGCGCCTGGGATCTCCTAGGAGCACTCCGCTTGTCTTCCCAGAGTGTCTCGTAGTGCGGGCTGCCGGGGAAAGGCGGGGGTTGGGCTAGAAATGCAGGTAGCATCTAGTGCCTCCCCCTGGACAGATGAGGTAATTAGCGGAATTCCCCCTGCCAGGGAACACCTTTGACACCAGGCAGCTGCGTGGGGGGCGGCCCCAAAGCTCACCAAAGCACTTGACCGCGTTCCGGAATTTGAGTGTGGGGAGGTTCCGTCCTCTGTCTGCAGCGCCTGGGATCTCCTAGGAGCCCTCCGCGTGACTTCCACGAGTGTCTCCTTGTGCGGGCTGCCGGGAAAACGCGGGGGATAGGCTAGAAATGCAGGTAGCATCTAGTGCCTCCCCCTGGACAGATGAGGTAATTAGCGGTCTTCTTCCTTCCATGGAACACATGTGACACCAAGCAGCTCGTGGGGTGCGGCCCCAAACTTCCCCCACGCACTCGGCCGCGTTCCAGAATTCTGAGTGTGGCGAGGATCCGTCCTCTGTGTGCATCTCCTGGGATCTCCTAGGAGCACTCCGCGTGTCTTCCCCGAGTGTCTCCTAGTGCGGGCTGCCGGGGAAAGGCAGGGGTTGTGCTAGAAATACAGGTAACATCTAGTGACTCCCCCTGGACAGATGAGGTAATTAGCGGACTTCCCCCTGCTAGGGAACACCTGTGACATCAAGCAGCTGTGTGGATGGTGGCCCCAAACTTCCCCCACGCACTCAGCCGCGTTCCGGAATTCTGAGTGTGGCGAGGATCCGTCCTCTGTCTGCATCTCCTGGGATCTCATAGGAGCCGTCCGCGTGTCTTCCCCTAGTGTATCATAGTGCGGGCTGCCGTGGAAATGCGGTGTTTGGGCTGGAAATGCAGGTAGCATCTAGTTCATCCTCCTGGACTGATGAGGTATTTAGTTGAATTCCCCCTGCCTGGGAAAACCTGTGACAACAGGCAGCTGCGTGGAGGGCGGCCCCAAACCTCCCCCACCCACTCGGCCGCGTTCCGGAATTCTGAGTGTGACGAGGTTCCGTCCTCTTTCTGCAGAGCCTGGGATCTCCTAGGAGCCCTCCGCATGACTTACCCGAGTGTATCATAGAGTGGGCTGCCGAGGAAAGGCGGGGGTTGGGCTGAAAATGCAGGTAGCTTCTAGTGCCTACCCCTGGAAAAAAGAGGTAATTAGCGGAATTCCCCATGCCATGGAACACCTGTGACACCAGGCATCTGCGTGGAGGCGTTCCCAAACCTCCCCCACACACTTGGCCGCGTTCCGGAATTCTGAGTGTGGGGAGGTTCCGTCCTCTGTCTGCAGCGCCTGGGATCTCCTAGGAGCCCTACGCGTGACTTCCTCGAGTGTCTCCTTGTGCGGGCTGCCGGGAAAACGCGGGGGATAGGCTTGAAATGCAGGTAGAATCTAGTGCCTCCCCCTGGACAGATGAGGTAATTAGAGGTATTCTTACTGCCATGGAACACCTGTGACAACAAGCAGCTGCGTGGGGTGCAGCCCCAAACTTCCCCCACGCACTCAGCCGCGTTCCGGAATTCTGAGTGTGGCACGGATCCGTCCTCTGTCTGCATCTCCTGGGATTTCCTAGGAGCCGTCCGCGTGTCTTCCCCTAGTGTACCATATTGCGGGCTGCCGTGGAAATGCGGGGTTTGGGCAGGAAATGCAGGTAGCATCTAGTTCATCCCCCTGGACTGATGAGGTAATTAGCGGAATTCCCACTGCAAGGGAACACCTGTGACACCAGGCAGCTGCGTGGAGGGCGGCCCCAAACCTACCCCACCCACTCGGCCGCGTTCCGAAATTCTGAGTGTGGCGATGTTCCGTTCTCAGTCTGCAGCGCCTGGGATCTCCTAGGAGCCCTCCGCGTGTCTTCCCCGAGTGACTATTATGCGGGCTGCAGGGGAAAGTCGGGGGATGTGCTGGAAATGCAGGTAGAATCTAGTGCCTCCCCCTGGACAGATGATGTAAGTAGCGGACTTCCCCCTGCCAGGGAACACATTTGAAACCAGGCAGCTGCGTGTAGGGCGGCCCCAAACCTCCCCAACCCACTCGTCCGTGTTCCGGAATTCTGATTGTGGCGAGCTTCCGTCCTCGGTCTGCAGCGCCTGGGATCTCCTAGGAGCCATCCGCGTTTAATCCCCGAGTGTCTCCTAGTGCGGGCTGCCGGGGAAAGGCGGGGTTCGGCTAGAAATGCAGGTAGCATCTAGTGCCTCCCCCTGGACAGATGAGGTAATTAGCGGACTTCACCCTGTCAGGGAACACCTGTGAACCCAGGCAGCTTTGTGGATGGCAGCACCAAACCTCTCCCACCCCCTCGGCCGCGTTCCGGAATTCTGAGTGTGGCGAGATTCCGTCCTCCCTCTGCAGCAGCTGGGAACTCATAGGAGCCATCCGCGTGTCTTCCCCGAGTTTCTCCTAGTGCGGGCTGCATGGTACAGGCTGGGTTGGGCTGGAAACGCAGGTAAAATCTAGTGCATCCCCTTGGACAGATGAGGCAATTAGCGGAATTACACCCCTGCCAGGGAACACCTGTGACACAAGGCAGCTGCGTGGAGGGTGGCCACAAAACTCCCTCCCCTCTCGGCCGGGTTCCGGAATTCTGAGTGTGGGGAGGTTCCGTACTCTGCCTGCAGCGCCTGGGATCTCCTAGGAGCACTCCGCTTGTCTTCCCAGAGTGTCTCGTAGTGCGGGCTGCCGGGGAAAGGCGGGGGTTGGGCTAGAAATGCAGGTAGCATCTAGTGCCTCCCCCTGGACAGATGAGGTAATTAGCGGAATTCCCCCTGCTAGGGAACACCTGTGACATCAAGCAGCTGTGTGGATGGCGGCCCTAAACTTCCCCCACGCACTCAGCCGCGTTCCGGAATTCTGAGTGTGGCGAGGATCCGTCCTCTGTCTTCATCTCCTGGGATCTCATAGGAGCCGTCCGCGTGTCTTCCCCTAGTGTCTCATAGTGCGGGCTGCCGTGGAAAAGCGGGGTTTGGGCTGGAAATGCAGGTAGCATCTAGTTCATCCCCCTGGACTGATGAGGTATTTAGTTGAATTCCCCCTGCCTGGGAAAACCTGTGACACAGGCATCTGCGTAGTGGGCGGCCCCAAACCTCCACCACCCACTCGGCCACGTTCCGGAATTCTGAGTGTGACGAGGTTCCGTCCTCTTTCTGCAGAGCCTGGGATCTCCTAGGAGCCCTCAGCATGACTTACCCGAGTGTATCATAAGGTGGGCTGCCGAAGAAAGGCGGGGGTTGGGCTGAAAATGCAGGTAGCATCTAGTGCCTACCCCTGGAAAAAAGAGGTAATTAGCCGACTTCCCCCTGCCAGGGAACACATGTGACAGCAGGCATCTCGTGGAGGGCGGCCCCAAACCTCCCCCATGCACTCGACCTCGTTCCGGAATTCTGAGTGTGGCGAGTATCCGTCCTCTGTCTGCAGCGCCTGGGATCTCCTAGGAGCCATTCCCGTGTCTTCCCCGAGTTCCACTTAGTTCGGGCTGCCGGGGAAATGCGGGGGTTTTGCTGGAAATGCAGGTAGAATCTAGTGCCTCCCCCTGGACAGATGAGGTAATTAGCGGACTTCCCCCTGCCAGGGAACACCTGTGACACCAGGCAGCTGCGTGGTGGGCGGCCCCAAAACTACCCCACCCACTCGGCCGCGTTCCGAAATTCTGAGTGTGGCGAGGTTCCGTCCTCTGTCTGCAGCGCCTGGGATCTCCTAGGAGCCCTCCGCGTGTCTTCCCCGAGTGACTATTATGCGGGCTGCAGGGGAAAGTCGGGGGTTGTGCTGGAAATGCAGATAGCATCTAGTGCCTCCCCCTGGACAGATGAGGTAATTAGCGGAATTCCCCCTGCCAGGGAACACATTTGAAAACAGGCAGCTGCGTGTAGGGCGGCCACAAACCTCCCCCACGCACTCGAACCCGTTCCGGAATTCTGAGTGTGGCCAGGTACCGTCCTCTGTCTGCAGCGCCTGGGATCTCCTAGAAGCCCTTCCCATGTCTTCTCCGAGTTTCTCCTAGTGCGGGCTGCTGGAGAAAGGCGGGGGTTGGGCTGGAAAAGCAGGTAGAATCTAGTGCCTCCCCCTGGACTGATGAGGCAATTAGCGGAATTACACCCCTGCCAGGGAACACCTGTGACATCAGGCAGCTGCTTGTAGGGTGGCCCCAAAACTCCCTCCCCTCTCGGCCGGGTTCCGGAATTCTGAGTGTGGGGAGGTTCCGTACTCAGTCTGCAGCGCCTGGGATCTCCTAGGAGCACTCCGCATGTCTTCCCCGAGTTTATCCTAGTGCGGGCTGCCGGGGAAAGGCGGGGGTTGGGCTAGAAATGCAGGTAGCATCTAGTACCTACCCCTGGACAGATGAGGTAATTAGAGGACTTCCCCTGCTAGGGAACACCTGTGACATGAAGCAGCTGTGTGGATGGCGGCCCCAAATCTCCCCCACCCACTCGGACGCGTTCCGGAATTCTGTGGGTGGCGAGGTTCCGTCCTCTCTCTGCATCAACTGGGATCTCCTAGGAGCCATCCGCGTGTCTTCCCCGAGTTTCTCCTAGTGCGGGCTGACAGGGAGAGGCGGGGGTTGGGCTAGAAATGCAGGTAGCATCTTGTGCCTACCACTGGACATATGAGGTAATTAGCGGAATTCCCCCTGCCAGGGAACACCTTTGACACCAGGCAGCTTCGTGGAGGGCGGCCCCAAATCTCCCCCAAGCACTCGACCGCGTTCCGGAATTCTGAGTGTGGGGAGGTTCCGTCCTCTGTCTGCAGCGCCTGGGATCTCCTAGTAGCTCTCCGCGTGACTTCCAAGAGTGTCTCCTTGTGCGGGCTGCCGGGAAAACGCGGGGGATAGGCTAGAAATGCAGGTAGCATCTAGTGCCTCCCCCTGGACAGATGAGGTAATTAGCGGTATTCTTACTGCCATGGAACACCTGTGACACCAAGCAGCTGCGTGGGGTGCGGCCCCAAACTTCCCCCACGCACTCAGCCGCGTTCCAGAATTCTGGGTGTGGCGAGGATCCGTCCTCTGTCTGCATCTCGTGGGATCTCATAGGAGCCGTCCGCGTGTCTTCCCCTAGTGTACCTTATTGCGGTCTGCAGTGGAAATGCGGGGTTTGGGCTGGAAATGCAGGTAGCATCTAGTTGATCCCCCTGGACTGATGAGGTATTTAGTTGAATTCCCTCTGCCTGGGAAAACCTGTGACAACAGGCATCTGCGTGGAGGGCGGCCCCAAACCTCCCCCATGCACTCGAACCCGTTCCGAAATTCTGAGTGTGGCGAGTTTCCGTCCTCTGTCTGCAGCGCCTGGGATCTCCTAGGAGCCCTTCCCGTGTCTTCCCCGAGTTCCTCCTAGTGCGGGCTGCCGGGGAAATGCGGGGGTTGGGCTGGAAATGCAGGTAGAATCTAGTGCCTCCCCCTGGACAGATGAGGTAATTAGCGGAATTCCCCCTGCCAGGGAACACCTGTGACACCAGGCAGCTGCTTGGATGGCGGCCCCAAACATCCCCCACACACTCGGCCGGGTTCCGGAATTCTGAGTGTGGGGAGGTTCCGTCCTCTGTCTGCAGCGCCTTGGATATCCTAGGAGCCCTACGCGTGTCTTCCCCGAGTGACTCTTATGCGGGCTGCATGGTAAAGGCGGGGGTTGGCCTGGAAATACAGGTAGCATCAAGTGCCTCCCTCTAAACTGATGAGGTATTTAGCGGAATTCCCCCTGCCAGGGAACAACTGTGACTCCAAGCAGCTGCGTGGTGGGCGGCCCCAAACCTCCCCCTCCCACTCGGCCTAGTTCCGGAATTCTGAGTGTGGGGAGGTTCCGTCCTCTGTCTGCAGCGACTGGGATCTCCTAGGAGCCCTCCCCGAGTCTTCCCAGATTTTCTCCTATTACGGGGTGCCGGGGAATGGCGGGGGTAGGCCTGGAAATGCAGGTAGCATCTAGTGCCTCCCCCTGGACAGATGAGGTATTTAGCGGACTTCCCCCTGCCAGGTAACACCTGTGACACCAGGCAGCTTCGTGGAGGGCGGCCCCAAACCTCCCACACCCATTTGGCCGCGTTCCGGAATTGTGATTGTGGCGAGGTTCCGTCCTCTGTCTGCAGCACCTGGGATCTCCTAGGAGCCATCCGTGTGTATCCCCGAGTGTCTCCAAGTGCGGGCTGCCGGGGAAATGCGGGGGTTGGGCTGGATATACAGGTAGCATCTAGTGCATCACCTGGACAGACGAGGTAATTAACGGACTTCCCCCTGCCAGGGAACACATGAGACACCAGGCATCTGCGTGGAGGGCGGCCCCAAACCTCCCCCATGCACTCGACCCCGTTCCGAAATTCTGAGTGTGGCGAGTTTCCATCCTCTGTCTGCAGCGCCTGGGATCTCCTAGGAGCCCTTCCCGTGTCTTCCCCGAGTTCCTCCTAGTGCCAAATGCCGGGGAAATGCGGGGGCTGGGTTGGAAATGTATTTAGAATCTAGTGCCTCCCCCTGGACAGATGAGGTAATTACCGGAATTCCCACTGCCAGAGAACACCTGTGACACCAATCAGCTGCGTAGAGGGCGGCCCCAAAACTACCCCACCCACTCGGCCGCGTTCCGAAATTCTGAGTGTGGCGAGGTTCCGTCCTCTGTCTGCAGCGCCTGGGATCTCCTAGGAGCACTCCGCGTGTCTTCCCCGAGTGACTATTATGCGGGCTGCAGGGGAAAGTCGGTGGTTGTGCTGGAAATGCAGGTAGCATCTAGTGCCTCCCCCTGGACAGATGAGGTAATTAGCGGAATTCCCCCTGCCAGGGAACACATTTGAAACCAGGCAGCTGCGTGTGGGGAAGCCACAAACCTCCCCCACGCACTCGACCCCGTTCCGGAATTCTGAATGTGGCCAGGTACCGTCCTCTGTCTGCAGCGCCTGGGATCTCCTAGGAGCACTTCCCGTGTCTTCCCGGAGTTTCTCCTAGTGCGGGCTGCCGGAGAAAGGCGGGGGTTGGACTGGAAATGCAGGTAGCATCTAGGGCCTACACCTGGACAGTTGAGGTAATTAGCGGACTTCACCCTGCCAGGGAACACCTGTGACACCAGGCAGCTGCTTGGAGGGCGGCCCCAAACCTCCCCCACACACTCGGACGGGTTCCGGAATTCTGAGTGTGGGGAGGTTCCGTCCTCTGTGTGCAGCGCCTTGGATATCCTAGGAGCCCTCCGCGTGTCTTCCCCGAGCGTCTCCTAGTGCGGGCTTCATGGGAAAGAGGGGGTTAGGCTGTAAATGCAGGTAGCTTCTAGTGCCTCCCTCTGGACAGATGAGGTATTTAGCGGACTTCCCCCTGCCAGGGAACACCTGTGAAACCAGGCAGCTGAGTGGAGGGCGGCCCCAAACCTCCCCCACCCACTCGGCCGGGTTCCGGAATTCTGAGTGTGGCGAGGTTCCGTCCTCTTTCTGCAGAGCCTGGGATCTCCTAGGAGTCCTCCGCGTGTCTTCCCCGAATATCTCTTATTGCGGGCTGACAGGGAGAGGCGGTGTTTGGGCTAGAAATGCAGGTAGCATCTAGTGCCTCCCCCTGGACAGATGAGGTAAATAGCGGAATTCCCCCTGCCAGGGAACACCTGTGACACTAGGCAGCTGCGTGGAGGGCGGCCCAAAACCTCCCCCACGCACTCGACCGCGTTCCGGAATTCTGAGTGTGGGGAGGTTCCGTCCTCAGTCTGCAGCGACTGGGATCTCCTAGGAGCCCTCCGCGTGACTTCCACGAGTGTCTCCTTGTGCGGGCTGCCGGGAAAACGCGGGGGATAGGCTAAAAATGCAGGTAGCATCTAGTGTCTCCCTCTGGACAGATGAGGTATTTAGCGGAATTCCCCCTGCCAGGGAACACCTGTGACACCAGGCAGCTGCGTGGTGGGCGGCCCCAAACCTCCCCCTACCACTCGGCCTCGTTCCGGCATTCTAAGTGTGGGGAGGTTCCGTCCTCTGTCTGCAGCGACTGGGATCTCCTAGGAGCCCTCCCCGAGTCTTCCCAGAGTTTCTCCTAGTGCGGGTTGCCGGGGAAAGGCGGGGGTAGGCCTAAAAATGCAGGTAGAATCTAGTGCCTCCCCCTGGTATGATGAGGTATTTAGCGGACTTCCCCCTGCCAGGTAACACCTGTGACACCAGGCAGCTTCGTGGAAGGCGGCCCCAAACCTCTCACACCCATTTGGCCGCGTTCCGGAATTCTGATTGTGGCGAGGTTCCGTCCTCTGTCTGCAGCACCTGGGATTTCCTAGGAGCCATCCGCGTGTCTTCCCAGAGTGTCTCCTAGTGCGGGCTGCCGGGGAAATGCGGGGGTTGGGCTGGATATACAGGTAGCATCTAGTGCATCCCCCTGGAAAGATGAGGTAATTAACGGACTTCCCCCTTCCAGGGAACACCTGTGACAACAGGCAGCTGCGTGGAGGTCGGCCCCAAACCTCCCGCAACCACTCGGGCGCGTTCCGGAATTCTGATTGTGGCGAGATTCCGTCCTCTGTCTGCAGCACCTGAGATTTCCTAGGAGCCATCCGCGTGTCTTCCCAGAGTGTCTCCTACTGCGGTCTGCCGGGGAAATGCGGGGGTTGGGCTGGATATACAGGTAGCATCTAGTGCCTACCCCTGGACATATGAGGTAATTAGCGGAATTCCCCCTGCTAGGGAACACCTGTGACACCAAGCAGCTGCGTGGATGGCGGCCCCAAATTTCCCCCACCCACTCGAACCCGTTCCGGAATTCTGAGTGTGGCGAGGTTCCGTCCTCTGTCTGCAGCGCCTGGGATCTCCTAGGAGTCCTCCGCGTGTCTTCCCCAAATGTCTCCTATTGCGGGCTGACAGGGAGAGGCGGGGGTTGGGCTAGAAATGCAGGTATCATCTAGTGCCTACCCCTGGACATATGAGGTAATTAGCAGAATTCCACATGCCAGGGAATACCTGTGACACCAGGCAGCTGCGTGGAGGGCGTCCCCAAACCTCCCCCACACACTTGGCCGCGTTCCGGAATTCTGAGTGTGGCGAGGTTCCGTCCTCAGTCTGCAGAGCCTGGGATCTCCTAGGAGCCCTCCGTGTATCTTCCCCGAGTGTCTCCTAGTGTGGGCAGCCGGGGAAAGGTGGGGGTTCGGCTGGAAATGCAGGTAGCATCTAGTGCCTCCCCCTGGACAGATGAGGTAATTAGCGGTCTTCTTCCTGCCATGGAAAACCTGTGACACCAAGCAGCTGCGTGGGGTGCGGCCCCAAACTTCCCCCACGCACTCAGCCGCGTTCCGGAATTCTGAGTGTGGCGAGGATCCGTCCTCTGTCTGCATCTCCTGGGATCTCATAGTAGCCGTCCGCGTGTCTTCCCCTAGTGTCCCATAGTGCGTGCTGCACTGGAAATGGGGGGTTTGGCCTGGAAATGCAGGTAGCATCTAGTTCATCCCCCTGGACTGGTGAGGTATTTTGTTGAATTCCCCCTGCCTGGGAAAACCTGTGACAACAGGCATCTGCGTAGAGGGCGGCCCCAAACCTCCCCCACCCACTCGGCCGCGTTCCGGATTTCTGAGTGTGGCGAGGTTCCGTCCTCTCTGCAGAGCCTGGGATCTCCTAGGAGCCCTCCGCATGTCTTACCCGAGTGTATCATAGAGCGGGCTGCAGAGGAAAGGCGGGGGTTGGGCTGGAAATGCAGGTAGCATCTAGTGCCTACCCCTGGACAAAAGAGGTAATTAGCGGACTTCCCCCTGCCAGGGAACACATGTGACACCAGGCATCTGCGTGTAGGACGGCCACAAACTTCCCCCACCCACTCGAAACCGTTCCGGAATTCTGAGAGTGGCGAGGTTCCATCCTCTGTCTGCAGCGCCTGGTATCTTCTAGGAGTCCTCCGCGTGTCTTCCCCGAGTGTCTCCTAGTAGGGCTGCCGGGGAAAAGCGGGGGATGGCCTGGAAATGCAGGTAGCATCTAGTGCCTCCCCCTGGACAGATGAGGAAATTAGCGGAATTCCCCATGCCAGGGAATACCTGTGACACCAGGCAGCTTCGTGGTGGGCGTCCCCAAAACTCCCCCACACACTTGGCCGCGTTCCGGAATTCTGAGTGTGGCGAGGTTCCGTCCTCAGTCTGCAGAGCCTGGGATCTCCTAGGAGCCATCCTCGTATCTTCCCCGAGTATCTCTTAGTGTGGGCAGCCGGGGAAAGGTGGGGGTTGGGCTGGAAATGCAGGTAGCATCTAGTGCCTCCCCCTGGACAGATGAGGTAATTAGCGGTCTTCTTCCTGCCATGGAACACCTGTGACACCAAGCAGCTGCGTGGGGTGCGGCCCCAAACTTCCCCCACGCACTCAGCCGCGTTCCGGAATTCTGAGTGTGGCGAGGATCCGTCCTCTGTCTGCATCTCCTGGGATCTCATAGGAGCCGTCCGCGTGTCTTCCCCTAGTGTCCCATAGTGCGGGCTGCCCTGGAAATGCGGGGTTTGAGCTGGAAATGCAGGTAGCATCTAGTTCATCCCCCTGGACTGATGAGGTATTTAGTTGAATTCCCCCTGCCTGGGAAAACCTGTGACAACAGGCATCTGCGTAGATGGCGACCCCAAACCTCCCCCACCCACTCGGCCGCGTTCTGGAATTCTGAGTGTGGCGAGGTTCTGTCCTCATTCTGCAGAGCCTGGGATCTCCTAGGAGCCCTCCGCATGTCTTACCCGAGTGTATCATAGAGCGGGCTGCCGAGGAAAGGCGGTGGTTGTGCTGGAAATGCAGATAGCATCTAGTGCCTCCTCTTGGAGAGATGAGGCAATTAGCGGATTTCCCCCTACCAGGGAACACATGTGACACCAAGCAGCTGCGTGGATGGCGGCCCCAAATTTCCCCCACCCACTCGAACCCGTTCCGGAATTCTGAGTGTGGCGAGGTTCCGTCCTCTGTCTGCAGCGCCTGGGATCTCCTAGGAGTCCTCCGCGTGTCTTCCCCAAATGTCTCCTATTGCGGGCTGACAGGGAGAGGCGGGGGTTGGGCTAGAAATGCAGGTAGCATCTAGTGCCTACCCCTGGACATATGAGGTAATTAGCAGAATTCCACATGCCAGGGAATACCTGTGACACCAGGCAGCTGCGTGGAGGGCGTCCCCAAACCTCCCCCACACACTTGGCCGCGTTCCAGAATTCTGAGTGTGGCGAGGTTCCGTCCTCAGTCTGCAGAGCCTGGGATCTCCTAGGAGCCCTCCGTGTATCTTCCCCGAGTGTCTCCTAGTGTGGGCAGCCGGGGAAAGGTGGGGGTTCGGCTGGAAATGCAGGTAGCATCTAGTGCCTCCCCCTGGACACATGAGGTAATTAGCGGTCTTCTTCCTGCCATGGAAAACCTGTGACACCAAGCAGCTGCGTGGGGTGCGGCCCCAAAATTCCCCCACGCACTCAGCCGCGTTCCGGAATTCTGAGTGTGGCGAGGATTCGTCCTCTGTCTGCATCTCCTGGGATCTCATAGGAGCCGTCCGCGTGTCTTCCCCTAGTGTACCATAGTGCGTGCTGCACTGGAAATGGGGGGTTTGGCCTGGAAATGCAGGTAGCATCTAGTTCATCCCCCTGGACTGGTGAGGTATTTTGTTGAATTCCCCCTGCCTGGGAAAACCTGTGACAACAGGCATCTGCGTAGAGGGCGGCCCCAAACCTCCCCCACCCACTCGGCCGCGTTCCGGATTTCTGAGTGTGGCGAGGTTCCGTCCTCTCTGCAGAGCCTGGGATCTCCTAGGAGCCCTCCGCATGTCTTACCCGAGTGTATCATAGAGCGGGCTGCAGAGGAAAGGCGGGGGTTGGGCTGGAAATGCAGGTAGCATCTAGTGCCTACCCCTGGACAAAAGAGGTAATTAGCGGAATTCCCCCTGCCAGGGAACACATTTGACACCAGGCAGCTGCGTGGAGGGCGGCCCCAAACCTCCCCCACCGATCGGTCGGGTTTCGGAATTCTAAGTGTGGCGAGGTCCCGTCCTCTGTCTGCAGCGCCTGGGATCTCCTAGGAGCCCTCCGCGTGTCTTCCCCGAGTGTCTCCTAGTGTGGGATTCCGGGGAAAGCCGGGGGTTGGCATGGAAAAACAGGTAGCATCTAGTGCCACCCCCTAATAGATGAGGTAATCAGCGGACTTCCCCCTGCCAGGGAACACCTGTGACAACAGGCAGCTTCGTGGAGGGCGGTCCCCATCCTCCCCCAACCACTCGGCCGTGTTCCGGAATTCTGATAGTGGCGAGCTTCCGTCCTCTGTCTGCAGCGCCTGGGATCTCCTAGGAGCCATCCGCGTGTCTTCCCCTAGTGACTCTTATGCGGGCTGCCGGGGAAAGGCTGGGGTTGTGCTGGAAATGCAGGTAGCATCTAGTGCCTCCCCCTGGATAGATGAGGTAATTAGCGGACTTCCCCCTGTCAGGGAACACCTGTGACTCCAGGCAGCTGCGTGGAAGGCTGCCCCAAACCTCCCCAACCTACTCGGCCGCGTTCCGGAATTCTGAGTTTGGCGAGGTTCCTTCCTCGGTCTGCAGCGCCTGGGAACTCTTAGGAGCCCTCCGCGTGTCTTCCCCGAGTTTCTCCTAGTGTGGGCTTTCGGGGAAAGGCGGGGGTTGGGCTGAAAATGCAGGTAGCATCTAGTGCCTCCCCCTGGACAGATGAGGTAATTAGCGGACTTCCCCCTGCCAGGGAACAACTGTGACACCAGGCAGCGGCGTGGATGTCGGCCCCAAACCTCCCCCACTCACACGGCCGCGTTACGGATTTTTGAGTGTGGCGAGGTTCCGACCTCTCTGCAGCACCGGGGATATCCTAGGAGCTCTCCACGTGTATTCCCCGAGTGACAATTATGCGGGCTGCAGGGGAAATTCGGGGGTTGGGCTGGAAACGCAGGTAGCATCTAGTGCCTCCCCCTGGACAATTGAGGTAATTAGCGGAATAACACCCCTTACAGGGAACACCTGTGCGAACAGGCAGCTGCGTGGAAGGCGGCCCCAAACCTCCCCCACCCACTCGGCCGCGGTCCGGAATTCTGAGTGTGGCGAGGTTCTGTCCTCTGTCTGCAGTGCCTTGAATCTCCTAGGAGCAATCCCCGTTTCTTACCCGAGTATCTCCAAGTGCGGGCTGCCGGGGAAAAGCGGGGGTTGGTCTGGAAATGCAGGTAGAATCTAGTGCCTCCCCTTGGACACATCAGGAATTTAGCGGACTTCCCCCTGCCAGGGAACACCTGTGTCACCAGGCAGCTACGTGGGTGGCGGCCCCAAACCTCCCCCACCCACTCGGCCACGTTCCGGAATTCTGAGTTTTGCGAGGTTCCGTCCTCGGTCTGCAGCACCTGTGATATCCTAGGAGCCCTCCGCCTGTCTTCCCTGAATTTATCCTAGAGCGGGCTGCAGGGAAAGTCGGGGGTTGGGCTGGAAATGCAGGTAGCATCTAGTGCCTCCCCCTGGACAGATGAGGTAATTAGCGAACTTCCCCCTGCCAGGGAACACATGTGACCCCGGGCAGCTGCGTGGAGGGCGGCCCCAAACCTCCACCATGCACTCGACCCCGTTCCGGAATTCTGAGTGTGGCGAGGTTCCGTCCTCAGTCTGCAGCGCCTTGGATCACCTAGGAGCCCTTCCCGTGTCTTCCCCGAGTGTCTCATATTGCGGGCTGCGGGGGAAAGTTGGGGGTTGGGCTAGAAATGCAGGTAGCATCTTGTGCCTCAACCTGGGCAGATGATGTAATTAGCGGGCTTCCCCCTGCCAGGGAACACCTGTGACACCAGGCAGCTGCGTGGATGGTGGCCCCAAACCTCCCCCACACTCTTGGCCACGTTTCAGAATTCTGAGTGTGGCGAGGTTCCGTCCTGTCTGCAGCGCCTGGGATCTCCTAGGAGACCTCCGCGTGTCTTCCCCGAGTGTCTCCTAGTGCGGAATTTGAAGAAAGGCGAGGGTTGGAGTGGAAATGCAGGTAGCATCTAGTGCCTCCCTGAGGACAGAAGAGGTAATAAGCGGACTTCCCCCTGCCAGGGAACACCTGTGACACCAGGCAGCTGCGTGGTGGGCGGCCCCAAAATTCCCCACCCACTCGGCCGCGTTCCGGAATTCTGAGTGTGGCAAGGTTCCGTCCTCAGTCTGCAGCGCCTGGGATCTCCAAGGAGTTCTCCGCGTGTCTTCCCCGAGTGTCTCCTAGTGCAGGCTGCCATGGAAAGGCAGGGGTTGGTCTGGAAATGCTGGTAGCATCTAGTGCCTCCCCCTGGACAGATGAGGTAATTAACGGACTTCCCCCTGCCGGGGAACACATGTGACACCAGGCAGCTGCGTGGTGTCGGCCCCAAACCTCCCCCACACACTCGGCCGCGTTCCAGAATTCTGAGTGTGGCGAGGTTCCGTCCTCTGTCTGCAGCAACTTTGGATCTCCTAGGACTCCTCCGCGTGTCTTCCCCGAGTGTCTCCTAGTGCGGGCTGCCGGGGAAATGCGGGGGTTGTGCTGGAAATGCAGGTAGCATCTAGTGTCTCCCCTTGGACAGATGAGGTAATTAGCGGAATTCCCCCTGCAAGGGAACACATGTGACACCAGGCAGCTGCGTGGATGGCGGCCCAAACCTCCCCCAAACACTCGGTCGCGTTCCGGAATTCTGAGTGTTGCGAGGTTCCATCCTCGGTCTGCAGCACCTGGGATCTCATAGGAGCCATCCGCGTGTCTTCCTCGAGTGTTTCCTATTGCGGTCTGCCGGGAAAACGCGGGGGATAGGCTAGAAATGCAGGTAGCATCTAGTGCCTCTCCCTGGACAGATGAGGTAATTAGCGGACTTCCACCTGCCATGGAACACCTGTGACACGAGGCAGCTGCGTGAACGTAGGCCCCAAACATCACCCACCCACTCGGCCGCGTTGCGGAATTCTCATTGTGGGAGGTTCAGTCCTCTTTCTGCAGTGCCTTGAATCTCCTAGGAGCCCTCCCCGTGTCTTCCCCGAGTGTCTCCTAGTGCGGGCTGCCGGGGAAAGGCGGGGGTTGGTCTGGAAATGCAGGTAGAATCTAGTGCATCCCCCTGGACACTTCAGGTAGTTAGCGGACTTCCCCCTGCCAGGGAACACCTGTGACACCAGGCAGCTACGTGGAAGGCGGCCCCAAACCTCCCCCAACCACTCGGCCGCGTTCCGGAATTCTGAGTGTGGGTAGGTTCCGTCCTCTGTCTGCAGCGCCTGGGATCTCCAAGTAGCTCTCCGCGTGTCTTCCCCAAATGTCTCGTATTGCGAGATGCAGGGGAAAGGCGGTGGTTGGGCTGGAAATGCAGGTAGAATCTAGTGCTTCCCACTGGACAAATGAGGTAATTAGCGGAATTACACCCCTGCCAGGGAACACCTGTTACACCAGGCAGCTGCGTGGAGGGCGGCCCCATACCTCCCCCACCCACTCGGCCGCGTTCCGGAATTCTGATTGGGGCGAGGTTCCGTCCTCTGTCTGCAGCGCCTGGGATCTCCTAGGAGCCCTCCGCGTGTCTTCCCCGTTTGTCTCCTAGTGCGGTCTGCCGTGAAAATGCGAGTGTTGTGCTGGAAAAGCAGGTAGCATCTAGTGCCTACCCCGGGACAGATGAGGTAATTAGCGGACTTCCCACTGCCAGGGAACACCTGTGACACCAGGCAGCTTCGTGGAGGGCGGACCCCAAATATCCCCCACTCACTCGGCCGCGTTCCGGAATTCTGAGTGTGGGGAGGTTCCGTCCTCGGTCTGCAGCGTCTGGTATCTCCTAGGAGCTCTCCCCGTTTCTTCCCCGTTTGTCTCCTAGTGCGGTCTGCCGTGAAAATGCGGGTGTTGTGCTGGAAAAGCAGGTAGCATCTAGTGCCTCCCCCTGGACAGATCAGGTAATTAGCGGACTTCCCCCTGCCAGAGAACATCTGTAACACCAGGCAGCTGAGTGGAGATCGGCCCCAAACATCCCGCACCCACTCGGCCGCGTTCCGGATTTCTGAGTGTGGCGAGGTTCCGTCCTCTGCCTGCAGCACCTGGGATCTCCTAGGAGCCCTTCGCATGTCTTCCCCGATTGTCTCCTAGTGCGGGCTGTCGGGGAATGCCGGGGGTTGGGCTGGAAATGCAGGTAGCATCTAGTGCCTCCCCCGGGAAATATGAGGTTATTAGCGGACTTACCCCTGCCAGGGAACACCTGTGACACCAGGCAGCTGCGGGGAGTGTGGCTCCAAACCTCCCCCACCCACTCGGCCTTTTTCCGAAATTCTGAGTGTTGGGAGGTTCCGTCCTCAGTCTGCAGCGCCTGGGATCTCCTAGGAGCCGTCCGCGAGTCTTCTCCGAGTGTCTATTATTGGGGGCTGCCGGGGAAAGGCGGGGGTTGGGCTGGAAACACAGGTAGCATCTAGTGCCTACCCCTGGACAGATGAGGTAATTAGCGGACTTCCCACTGCCAGGGAACACCTGTGACACCAGGCAGCTTCGTGGAGGGCGGACCCCAAATATCCCCCACTCACTCGGCCTCGTTCCGGAATTCTGAGTGTGGCGAGGTTCCGTCCTCTGTCTGCAGCGCCTGGTATCTCCCAGGAGCCCTCCGCGTGACTTCCCCGAGTGTTTCCTAGTTCGGGCTCCCGTAGAAAGCCGGGGGTTGGGCTGGAAATGCAGGTAGCATCTAGTGCCTACCCCAGGACAGATGAGGTATTTAGCGGAATTCCCCCTGCCAACGAACACCTGTGACACCAGGCAGCTGCGTGGAATTCGGCCCCAAACCTCCTGCACCCACTCAGACAGTTCCAGAATTCTGAGTGTGGCGAAGTTCCGTCCTCTGTCTGTAGCGCCTGGGATCTCCTAGGAGCACTCCGCCTGACTTCCCCGAATGTATCCTAGAGCGGGCTTCAGGGGAAAGACGGGGGTTGGGCTGGAAATGCAGGTAGCATCTAGTGAATCCCCCTGGACAGATGAGGTAATTAGCGGACTACCCTCTGCCAGGGAACACCTCTGACACCAGGCAGCTGTGTGGATGGCGGCCCCAAATCTCACACAACCACTCGGCCGCGTCCCGGAATTCTGAGTGTGGCGTGGTTCCGTCCTCTGTGTGCAGCACCTGGGATCTCCTAGGAGCCATCCGCGTGTCTTCCCCGAGTGTCTCTTAGTGCGGGCTGCTGAGGAAAAGCGGGGGTTGGTCTGGAAATGCAGGTAGAATCTAGTGCCTCCCCCTGGACACTTCAGATAGTTAGCGGAATTCCCCCTGCCAGGGAACACCTGTGACACCAGGCAGCTACGTGAAAGGCGGCCCCAAACCTCCCCCACCCACTCAGCCGCGTTCCGGAATTCTGAGTGTGGGTAGGTTCCGTCCTCTGTCTGCAGAGCCTGGGATCTCCAAGTAGCTCTCCGCGTATCTTCCCCAAATGTCTCGTATTGCGGGATGCAGGGGAAAGGCGGTGGTTGGGCTTTAAATGCAGGTAGAATCTAGTGCTTCCCCCTGGACAAATGAGGTAATTAGCGAAATTACACCCCTGCCAGGGAACACCTGTGTCACCAGGCAGCTGCGTGGTTGGCGACCCCAAACCTCCCCCACCCACTCGCCCGCGTTCCGGAATTCTGAGTGTGGCGATGTTCCGTCCTCGGTCTGCAGCGTCTGGGATCTCCAAGGAGCCCTCCGCCTGTCTTCCCCGAGTATATCCTAGAGCGGGCTTCAGGGGAAAGTCGGGGGTTGGGCTGGAAATGCAGTTAGCATCTAGTGCCTCCCCCTGGACAGATGAGGTATTTAGCGGAATTCCCCCTGCCAGGGAACACCTGTGACACCAGGCAGCTGCGTGGAGGGCGGCCCCACATCTACCCCACCCACTCGGCCGCGTTCCGGAATTCTGAGTGTGGCGAGGTTCCGTCCTCTGTCTGCAGCGACTGGGATCTCCTAAGAGCCCTCCGCCTTTCTTCCCCAAGTGTATATTAGAGCGGGCTGCAGGGGAAAATCGGGGGTTGTGCTGAAAATGCAGGTAGAATCTAGTGCCTCCCCCTGGACAGATGAGGTAATTAGCGGACTTCCCTCTGCCAGGGAACACATGTGAAAACAGGCAGCAACGTGGAAGTGGGCCCCAAACCTCCCGCACCCACTCGGCCGCGTTCCGGAATTCTGAGTGTGGGTAGGTTCCGTCCTCTGTCTGCAGCGCCTGGTATCTCCTAGGAACCCTCCACGTGTCTTCCCCGAGTGACTATTATGCGGGCTGCAGGGGAAAGTCGGGGGTTGTGCTGGAAATGCAGGTAGAATCTAGTGCCTCCCCCTGGACAGATGAGATAATTAGCGGGCTTCCCCCTGCCAGGGAACACATGTGAAACCAGGCAGCTGCGTGTAGGGCGTCCACAAACCTCCCCCACGCACTCGACCCCGTTCCAGAATTCTGAGTGTGGCCAGGTACTGTCGTCTGTCTGCATGGCCTGGGAACACCTCGGAGCCCTCCCCGTGTCTTCCCCGAGTGTCTCCTAGTGCGGGCTGCCGGGGAAATGCGGGGGTTGTTCTGCAAATTCAGGTAGAATCTAGTGCCTACCCCTGGACACATCAGGTATTTAGCGGAATTCCCCCTGCCAGGGAACACCTGTGACACCTGGCAGCTGCTTGGAGGGTGGCCCCAAACCTCCCCCACACACTCGGCCGGGTTCCGGAATTCTGAGTGTGGGGAGGACCCGTCCTCTGTCTGCAGCGCCTAGGATATCCTAGGAGACCTCCGCGTGTCTTCCCCGAGCGTCTCCTACTTCGGGCTTCCGGGGAAAAGAGGGGGTTAGGCTGGAAATGCAGGTAGAATCTAGTGCCTCCCTCTGGATAGATGAGGTATTTAGTAGACTTCCCCCTGCCAGGGAACACATGTGAAACCAGGCAGCTTCGTGGAGGGAGGTCCCAAACCTCCCCCACCCACTCGGCCGCGTTCCGGAATTCGGATTTTGGCGAGCTTCCGTCCTCTTTCTGCAGCGCCTGGGATCTCCTAGGAGCCCTCCGCGTGTCTTCCCCGAGTGACTCTTATGCGGGCTGCAGGGGAAAGGCGGGGTTGGGCTGGAAATACAGGTAGCATCTAGTGCCTCCCTCTGTACAGATGAGGTATTTATCGGACTTCCCCCTGTTAGGGAACACCTGTGACACCAGGCAGCTGGGTGGAGGGCTGCCCCAAACCTCCCCCACACACTCGGCCGCGTTCCGGAATTCTGAGTGTGGCGAGGTTCCGTCCTCGGTCTGCAGCGCCTGGGATGTCCTAGGAGCCCTCCGCCTGTCCTCCCCGAGTGTATCCTAGAGCGGGCTGCAGGGAAATATCGGGGGTTGGTCTGGAAATGCAGGTAGCATCTAGTGCCTCCCCCTGGACAGATGAGGTAATTAGCGGAGTTCCCCCTGCCAGGGAACACGTGACACCAGGCAGCTGCGTGTAGGGCGGCCACAAACCTCCCCCACGAACTCGACCCCGTTCCGGAATTCTGAGTGTGGCAAGGTACCGTCCTCTGTCTGCAGTGCCTGGGAACACCTCGGAGCCCTCCCCGTGTCTTCCCTGAGTGTCTCCTAGTGCGGGCTGCCGGGGAAATGCGGGGGTTGGGCTGGAAATGCAGGTAGAATCTAGTGCCTCCCCCTGGACACATCAGGTATTTAGCGGAATTCCCCCTGCCAGGGAACACCTGTGACACCTGGCAGCTGCTTGGAGGGCGGCCGAAAAGCTCCCCCACACACTCGGCCGGGTTCCGGAATTCTGAGTGTGGGGAGGACCCGTCCTCTGTCTGCAGCGCCTTGGATATCCCAGGAGACCTCCGCGTGTCTTCCCCGAGCGTCTCCTACTGCGGGCTTCCGGGGAAAAGAGGGGGTTAGGCTGGAAATGCAGGTAGCATCTAGTGCCTCCCTCTGGATAGATGAGGTATTTATCGGACTTCCCCCTGTTAGGGAACACCTGTGACACCAGGCAGCTAGGTGGAGGGCTGCCCCAAACCTCCCCCACACACTCGGCCGCGTTCCGGAATTCTGAGTGTGGCGAGGTTCCGTCCTCTGTCTGCAGCGCCTGGGATCTCCTAGAAGCCCTCCGCGAGTCTTCCCCGCGTGTCTCTTGTGCTTGCTGCCGGGGAAAGGCGGGGTTTGAGGTGGAATTTCAGGTAGAATCTAGTGCCTCCCCCTGGAAAGATGATGTAATTAGCGGATTTCCCTAGCCAGGGAACACCTGTGACACCAGGCACCTGCGTGGAGAGCGGCCCCAAAACTCCCCCAACAACTTGGCCGCGTTACGGAATTCTGAGTGTGGAAAGGTTTCGTCATCTGTCTGCAGCGCCTGGGATCACCTAAGAGCCGTCCGCGTGACTTCCCCGAGTGTCTCCTTGTGCGGGCGCCCGGGGAAACCCGGGGGTTGGGCTGGAAATGCTGGTAGCATCTACTTCCTCCCCCAGGCCAGATGAGGTAATTAGCAGAATTCCCACTGCCAGGGAACACCTGTGACACCAGGCAGCTACGTGGAGGGCGGCCCGAACATTCCCCACCCACTCGGCCACGTTCCGGAATGTTGAATGTGGCGAGGATCCGTCCTCTGTCTGCAGCGCCTGGGATTTCCTAGGAGCCCCCCGCGTGACTTCCCCGAGTGTCTCCTAGTGCGGACTGCCTGGGAAAGGCGGGGGATAGGCTAGAAATACAGGTAGCATCAAGTGAATCCCCCTGGACAGATGGGGTAATTAGCGGACTTCCCCCTGCAAGGGAACACCTGTGACACCAGGCAGCTGCGTGGAATGCGGCCCCAAACCTCCCATAACCACTCGGTCGCGTTCCGGAATTCTGAGTGTGGGGAGGTTCCGTCCTCGGTCTGCAGCGTCTGGTATCTCCTAGGAGCTCTCCCCGTTTCTTCCCCGTTTGTCTCCTACTGCGGTCTGCCGTGAAAATGCGGGTGTTGTGCTGGAAAAGCAGGTAGCATCTAGTGCCTCCCCCTGGACAGATCAGGTAATTAGCGGAATTCCCCCTGCAAGAGAACATCTGTAACACCAGGCAGCTGAGTGGAGATCGGCCCCAAACATCCCGCACCCACTCGGCCGCGTTCCGGATTTCTGAGTGTGGCGAGGTTCCGTCCTCTGCCTGCAGCACCTGGGATCTCCTAGGAGCCCTCCGCATGTCTTCCCCGATTGTCTCCTATTGCGGGCTGTTGGGGAAAGCCGGGGGTTGGGCTGGAAATGCAGGTAGCATCTAGTGCCTCCCCCGGGAGAGATGAGGTAATTACTGGTCTTCCCCCTGCCAGGGAACACCTGTGACACCAGGCAGCTACGTGGAGGGCGGCCCCAAAACTCCCCCACCCACTCGGCCTCGTTCCGGAATTCTGAGTGTGGCGAGGTTCCGTCTTCTGTCTTCAGTGCCAGGGATCTCCTAGGATCCCTCCGCGTGTCTTCCCTGAGTGTCTCCTATGCGGGCTGCCGGGGAAAGACAGGGGTTGGCCTGGAAACGCAGGTAGCATCTAGTGCCTCCCCCTGGACAGATGAGGTAATTAGCGGAATTCCCACTGCCAGGGAACACTTGTGACACCAGGCAGCTGCGTGTAGGGCGGCCAAAAACCTCCCCACCCACTCGGCCGCGTTCCGGAATTCTGAGAGTGGCGAGAATCCGTCCTCTTTCTGCAGTGCCTGTTAACTCCTAGGAGCCTTCCGCGTGTCTTCCCCGAGTGTCTCCTAGTGCGGGCTGCCGGGGAAAGCCGGGGGTTGGGCTGGAAATGCAGGTAGCATCTCGTGCCTCCCCCTGGACAGATGAGGTTATTAGCGGAATTCCCCCTGACAGGGAACACCTGTGAAACCAGGCAGCACCGGGAAGTGTGGCTCCAAACCTCCCCCACCCACTCGGCCGCTTTCCGGAATTCTCAGTGTGGGGAGGATCCGTCCTCTGTCTGCAGTGCCTGGGAACACCTAGGAGCCCTCCGCGTGTCTTCCCCGAGTGTCTACTAGTGAGGGATTCAGGGGAAAGGCGGGGGTTGGGCTGGAAATGCAGGTAGCATCTAGTGCCTCCCCCTGGACAGATGAGGTAATTAGCGGACTTCCCCCTGCCCGGGAACACCTGTGACACCAGGCAGCTGCGTGGAGGGCGGCCCCAAAACTCCCCCACCCACTCGGCAGCGTTCCGGAATTCTGAGTGTGGCGAGGTTCCGTCCTCTGTCTGCAGCGCCTGGGATCTCCTAGGAGCACTCCGCCTGTCTTCTCCGAGTGTATCTTAGAGCGGTCTGCCGGGGAAAGTCGGGGGTTTTGCTGGAAATGCTAGTAGCATCTATTGCCTCCCCCTGGACAGATGAGGTATTTAGCGGACTTCCCCCTGCCAGGGAACACATGTGACACCAGGCAGCTGCATGGAGGGCGGCCCCAAACCTCCCCCATGCACTCGACCCCGTTCCGAAATTCTGAGTGTGGCGAGGTACCGTCCTCTGACTGCAGCGCCTGGGATCTCCTAGGAGCCTTTCCCGTGTCTTCCCCGAGTTTCTCCAAATGCGGGCTGCCGGGGAAATGTGGGGGTTGGGCTGGAAATGCAGGTAGAATCTAGTGCCTCCCCCTGGACACATCAGGTAGTTAGCGGAATTCCCCCTGCCAGGGAACACCTGTGACACCAGGCAGCTACGTGGAAGTGGGCCCCAAAACTCCGCCAACCACTCGGCCTTGTTCCGGAATTCTGAGTGTGGCGAGGTTCCGTCCTCTGTCTGCAGCGCCTGGGATCTCCTAGGAGCCCTCCGCGTGTCTTCCCCGAGTGACTCTTATGCTGGCTGCAGGGGAAAGTCGGGGGTTGGGCTGGAAATGCAGGTAGCATCTAGTGCCTCCCCCTGGACAGATGAGGTAATTAGCGGACTTCCCCCTGCCAGGGAACACCTGTGACACCTGACAGCTGCGTGGAAGGCGGCCCCAAACTTCCCCAACCCACTCGGACGCGTTCCGGAATTCTGAGTGTGGCGAGGTTCCGTCCTCTGTCTGCAGCGCCTTGGATATCCTAAGAGAACTCCGCGTGTCTTCCCCGAGCGTCTCCTAGTGCGGGCTTCTGGGGAAAACAGGGGGTTAGGCTGGAAATGTAGGTACCATCTAGTGCCTCCCTCCGGACAGATGAGGTATTTAGCGGACTTCCCCTGCCAGGGAACACCTGTGACACCAGGCAGCTGCGTGGATGGCGGCCCCAAACCTCCCCCACACACTCCGCCATGTTCCGGAATTCTGAGTGTGGCGAGGTTCCGTCCTCTGTCTGCAGCGCCTGGGATCTCCGTGGAGCCCTCCGCGTGTCTTCCCCGAGTGACTATAATGCGGGCTGCTGGGGAAAGTCGGGGGTTGCGCTGGAAACGCAGGTAGCATCTAGTGCCTCCCCCTGGACAAATGAGTTAATTAGCGGAATTACACCACTGCCAGGGAACACCTGTGAGACCAGGCAGCTGCGTGAAGGGCGGCCCCAAACGTTCCCCAACAACTAGGGCGCGTTCCGGAATTCTGAGTGTGGCGAGGTTCCGTCCTCTTTCTGCAGGCCTGGGATCTCCGAGGAGCCCTCCGCATGTCTTCCCCGAGTGACTATTATGCAGGCTGCTGGGGAAAGTCAGTGGTTGGGCAGGAAACGCAGGTAGCATCTAGTGCCTCCCCCTGGACAAATGAGGTAATTAGCGGAATTACACCCCTGCCAGGGAACACATGTGACACCAGGCAGCTGCGTGGAGTGCGGCCACAAACCTCCCCCATGCACTCGACCCCGTTCCGAAATTCTGAGTGTGGCGAGGTTCCGTCCTCTCTCTGCAGCGCCTGGGATCTCATAGGAGCCATTCCCGTGTCTTCCCCGAATTTCTCCTATTGCGGGCTGCCGGGGAAAGGCGGTGGTTGGGCTGGAAATGCAGGTAGCATCTAGTGCCTCCCCCTGGACAGATGAGGTAATTAGCGGAATTCCCCCTGCCAGGGAACACCTGTGACACCAGGCAGCTGCGTTGATGGCGGCCCCAAACCTCCCCCACCCACTCGGCCGGGTTCCGGAATTCTGAGTGTGGCGAGGTTCCGTCCTCTGTCTGCAGCGCCTGGGATCTCCTAGGAGCCCTCCGCCTGCCTTCTCCGAGTTTATCCTAGAGCGGGCTGCGGGAGAAAGTCGGGGGTTTTGCTGGAAATGCAAGTAGCATCTAGTGCCTCCCCCTGGACAGATGAGGTAATTAGCGGACTTCCCCCTGCCAGGGAACATATGTGACACCAGGCAGCTGCGTGGAGGGCGGCCCCAAATGTCCCCCATGCACTCGAACCCGTTCCGAAATTCTGAGTGTGGCGAGATTCCGTCCTCTGTCTGCAGCGCCTGGGATCTCCTAGGAGCCCTCCGCGTGTCTTCCCCGAGTGACTATTATGCTGGATGCCGGGGAAAGTCGGGTGTTGTGCTGCAAATGCAGATAGCATCTAGTGCCTCCCCCTGGACAGATGAGGTAATTAGCGGACTTCCCCCTGCCAGGGAACACATTTGACACCAGGCAGCTTCGTGTAGGGCGGCCACAAAACTCCCCCACGCACTAGACCCCGTTCCGGGATTCTGAGTGTGGCCAGGTACCGTCCTCTGTCTGCAGCGCCTCGGATCTCCTAGGAGCCCTTCCCGTGTCTTCCCCGAGTTTCTCCTAGTGTGGGCTGCCGGAGAAAGGCGGGGGTTGGGCTGGAAAAGCAGGTAGCATCTAGTGCCTCCCCCTAGAAAGATGAGGTAATTAGCGGACTTCCCCCTGCGAGGGAACACCTGTGACACCAGGCAGCTGCTTGGAGGGCGGCCCCAAATCTCCCACACACACTCGGCCGGGTTCCGGAATTCTGTGTGTGGGGAGGTTCCGTCCTCTGTCTGCAGCGCCTTGGATATCCTAGGAGCCCTCCGCGTGTCTTCCCTGAGCGTCTCCTAGTGCGGGCTTCCGGGGAAAAGAGGGGGTTAGGCTGAAAATGCAGGTAGCATCTAGTTCCTCCCTCTGGAGAGATGAGGAATTTAGCGGACTTCCCCCTGCCAGGGAACACCTGTGAAACCAGGCAGCTTCGTGGAAGTCGGCCCCAATCCTCCCCCACCCACTCGGCCGAGTTCCGGAATTCTGATTGTGGCGAGCTTCCGTCCTCTGTCTGCAGCGCCTGGGATCTCCTAGGAGCCCTCCGCGTGTCTTCCCCGAGTGTCTCCTAGTGCGGTTTGCCGGGGAAAGGCGGGGGTAGGGCTGGAAAAGCAGGTAGCATCTAGTGCTTCTCCCTGGACAGATGAGGTACTTAGCGGACTTCCCCCTGCCAGGGAACACCTGTTAAACCAGGCAGCTGCGTGGTGGGTGGCCCCAAACCTCCCACAACCACTCAGGCGCGATCCGGAATTCTAAGTGTGGCGAAGTACCGTACTCTGTCTGCAGCACCTGCGATTTCCTAGGAGCCATCCTCTTTTCTTCCCCGAGTGTCTCCTATTGCGGGCTGCCGGGGAAAGGCGGGGGTTGGGCTGGAAATGCAGGTAGCATCTAGTGCCTCCCCCTGGACAGATGAGGTAATTAGCGGACTTCCCACTGCCCGGGAACACCTGTGACACCAGGCAGCTGCGTGGAGGGCGGCCCCAAAACTCCCCCACCCACTCGGCAGCGTTCCGGAATTCTGAGTGTGGCGAGTTTCCGTCCTCCCTCTGCAGCAGCTGGGAACTCATAGGAGCCATCCACTTGTCTTCCCCGAGTTTCTCCTAGTGCGGGCTGCAGGGTAAAGTCGGGGTTGGGCTGGAAACGCAGGTAAAATCTAGTGCATCCCCCTGGACAGATGAGGCAATTAGCGGAATTACACCCCTGCCATGGAACACCTGTGACACCAGGCAGCTGCGTGGAGGGTGGCCCCAAAACTACCTCCCCACTCAGCCGGGTTCCGGAATTCTGAGTGTGGGGAGGTTCCGTCCTCTGTCTGCAGCGCCTGGGATCTCCTAGGAGTACTCCGCGTGTCTTCAACGAGTGTCTCCTAGTGCGGGCTGCCGGGGAAAGGCGGGGGATGGGCTAGAAAGGCAGGTAGCATCTAGTGCCTCCCCCTGGACAGATGAGGTAATTAGCGGACTTCCCTCTGCTCGAGAACACCTGTGACATCAAGCAGCTGTGTGGATGGCGGCCCAAAATCTCCCCCACCCACTCGGACGCGTTCCGGAATTCTGAGGGTGGCGAGGTTCCGTCCTCTCTCTGCAGCACCTGGGATCTCCTAGTAGCCATCCGCGTGTCTTCCCCGTGTGTCTCCTAGAGCGGGCTGACAGGGAGAGGTGGGGGTTGGGCTAGAAATGCAGGAAGCATCTAGTGCCTACCCCTGGAAAGATGAGGTAATTAGCGGAATTCCCCATGACAGGGAACACCTGTGACACCAGGCAGCTGCGTGGGGGCGGCCCCAAAACTACCCCACCCACTCGGCCGCGTTCCGGAATTCTGAGTGTGGGGAGGTTCCGTACTCTGTCTGCAGCAGCTGGGAACTCATAGGAGCCATCCGCGTGTCTTCCCCGAGGTTCTCCTAGTGCGGGCTGCAGGGTAAAGGCGGGGTTGGGCTGGAAACGCAGGTAAAATCTAGTGCATCCCCCTGGACAGATGAGGCAATTAGCGGAATTACACCCCTGCCAGGGAACACCTGTGACACCAGGCAGCTGCGTGGAGGGCGGCCCCAAACCTCCCCCACAAACTCGGCCGGGTTCCTGAATTCTGAGTATGGGGAGTTTCCGTCCTCTGTCTGCAGTACCTTGGATATCCTAGGAGCCCTCCGCGTGTCTTCCCCGAGCGTCTCCTAGTGCGGGCTTCCGGGGAAAGTGGGGGTTAGGCTGGAAATGCAGGTAGCATCTAGTGCCTCCCTCTGGACAGATGAGGTATTTAGCGGACTTCCCCTGCCAGGGAACACCTGTGACACCAGGCAGCTGCGTGTAGGGCGGCCCCAAACCTCCCCCAACAACTCGGGCGCGTTCCGGAATTCTGAGTGTGGCGAGGTTCCATCCTCTGTCTGCAGCGCCTGGGATCTCCTAGGAGCACTCCGCCTGTCTTCTCCGAGTGTATCTTAGAGCGGTCTGCCGGGGAAAGTCGGGGGTTTTGCTGGAAATGCTAGTAGCATCTATTGCCTCCCCCTGGACAGATGAGGTATTTAGCGGACTTCCCCCTGCCAGGGAACACATGTGACACCAGGCAGCTGCATGGAGGGCGGCCCCAAACCTCCCCCATGCACTCGACCCCGTTCCGAAATTCTGAGTGTGGCGAGGTACCGTCCTCTGACTGCAGCGCCTGGGATCTCCTAGGAGCCCTTCCCGTGTCTTCCCCGAGTTTCTCCAAGTGCGGGCTGCCGGGGAAATGCGGGGGTTGGGCTGGAAATGCAGGTAGAATCTAGTGCCTCCCCCTGGACACATCAGGTAGTTAGCGGAATTCCCCCTGCCAGGGAACACCTGTGACACCAGGCAGCTACGTGGAAGTGGGCCCCAAAACTCCCCCAACCACTCGGCCTTGTTCCGGAATTCTGAGTGTGGCGAGGTTCCGTCCTCTGTCTGCAGCGCCTGGGATCTCCTAGGAGCCCTCCGCGTGTCTTCCCCGAGTGACTCTTATGCTGGCTGCAGGGGAAAGTCGGGGGTTGGGCTGGAAATGCAGGTAGCATCTAGTGCCTCCCCCTGGACAGATGAGGTAATTAGCGGACTTCCCCCTGCCAGGGAACACCTGTGACACCTGACAGCTGCGTGGAAGGCGGCCCCAAACCTCCCCAACCCACTCGGACGCGTTCCGGAATTCTGAGTGTGGCGAGGTTCCGTCCTCTGTCTGCAGCGCCTTGGATATCCTAAGAGAACTCCGCGTGTCTTCCCCGAGCGTCTCCTAGTGCGGGCTTCCGGGGAAAACAGGGGGTTAGGCTGGAAACGTAGGTACCATCTAGTGCCTCCCTCCGGACAGATGAGGTATTTAGCGGACTTCCCCTGCCAGGGAACACCTGTGACACCAGGCAGCTGCGTGGATGGCGGCCCCAAACCTCCCCCACACACTCCGCCATGTTCCGGAATTCTGAGTGTGGCGAGGTTCCGTCCTCTGTCTGCAGCGCCTGGGATCTCCGTGGAGCCCTCCGCGTGTCTTCCCCGAGTGACTATAATGCGGGCTGCTGGGGAAAGTCGGGGGTTGCGCTGGAAACGCAGGTAGCATCTAGTGCCTCCCCCTGGACAAATGAGTTAATTAGCGGAATTACACCACTGCCAGGGAACACCTGTGAGACCAGGCAGCTGCGTGGAGGGCGGCCCCAAACGTCCCCCAACAACAAGGGCGCGTTCCGGAATTCTGAGTGTGGCGAGGTTCCGTCCTCTTTCTGCAGGCCTGGGATCTCCGAGGAGCCCTCCGCGTGTCTTCCCCGAGTGACTATTATGCGGGCTGCTGGGGAAAGTCGGTGGTTGGGCAGGAAACGCAGGTAGCATCTAGTGCCTCCCCCTGGACAAATGAGGTAATTAGCGGAATAACACCCCTGCCAGGGAACACATGTGACACCACGAAGCTGCGTGGAGTGCGGCCACAAACCTCCCCCATGCACTCGACCCCGTTCCGAAATTCTGAGTGTGGCGAGGTTCCGTCCTCTCTCTGCAGCGCCTGGGATCTCATAGGAGCCATTCCCGTGTCTTCCCCGAATTTCTCCTATTGCGGGCTGCCGGGGAAATGCGGGGGTTGGGCTGGAAATGCAGGGAGCATCTAGTGCCTCCCCCTGGACAGATGAGGTAATTAGCGGAATTCCCCCTGCCAGGGAACACCTGTGACACCAGGCAGCTGCGTGGATGGCGGCCCCAAACCTCCCCCACCCACTCGGCCGGGTTCCGGAATTCTGAGTGTGGCGAGGTTCCGTCCTCTGTCTGCAGCGCCTGGGATATCCTAGGGGCCCTCCGCCTGCCTTCTCCGAGTTTATCCTAGAGCGGGCTGCGGGAGAAAGTCGGGGGTTTTGCTGGAAATGCAAGTAGCATCTAGTGCCTCCCCCTGGACAGATGAGGTAATTAGCGGACTTCCCCCTCCAGGGAACATATGTGACACCAGGCAGCTACGTGGAAGTGGGCCCCAAAACTCCCCCAACCACTCGGCCTTTTTCCGGAATTCTGAGTGTGGCGAGGTTCCGTCCTCTGTCTGCAGCGCCTGGGATCTCCTAGGAGCCCTCCGCGTGTCTTCCCCGAGTGACTCTTATGCTGGCTGCAGGGGAAAGTCGGGGGTTGGGCTGGAAATGCAGGTAGCATCTAGTGCCTCCCCCTGGACAGATGAGGTAATTAGCGGACTTCCCCCTGCCAGGGAACACCTGTGACACCTGACAGCTGCGTGGAAGGCGGCCCCAAACCTCCCCAACCCACTCGGACGCGTTCCGGAATTCTGAGTGTGGCGAGGTTCCGTCCTCTGTCTGCAGCGCCTTGGATATCCTAAGAGAACTCCGCGTGTCTTCCCCGAGCGTCTCCTAGTGCGGGCTTCCGGGAAAAACAGGGGGTTAGGCTGGAAACGTAGGTACCATCTAGTGCCTCCCTACGGACAGATGAGGTATTTAGCGGACTTCCCCTGCCAGGGAACACCTGTGACACCAGGCAGCTGCGTGGATGGCGGCCCCAAACCTCCCCCACACACTCCGCCATGTTCCGGAATTCTGAGTGTGGCGAGGTTCCGTCCTCTGTCTGCAGCGCCTGGGATATCCTAGGAGCCCTCCGCCTGCCTTCTCCGAGTTTATCCTAGAGCGGGCTGCGGGAGAAAGTCGGGGGTTTTGCTGGAAATGCAAGTAGCATCTAGTGCCTCCCCCTGGACAGATGAGGTAATTAGCGGACTTCCCCCTGCCAGGGAACATATGTGACACCAGGCAGCTGCGTGGAGGGCGGCCCCAAACGTCCCCCATGCACTAGAACCCGTTCCGAAATTCTGAGTGTGGCGAGATTCCGTCCTCTGTCTGCAGCGCCTGGGATCTCCTAGGAGCCCTCCGCGTGTCTTCCCCGAGTGAATATTATGCTGGATGCCGGGGAAAGTCGGGTGTTGTGCTGCAAATGCAGATAGCATCTAGTGCCTCCCACTGGACAGATGAGGTAATTAGCGGACTTCCCCCTGCCAGGGAACACATTTGACACCAGGCAGCTTCGTGTAGGGCGGCCACAAAACTCCCCCACGCACTAGACCCCGTTCCGGGATTCTGAGTGTGGCCAGGTACCGTCCTCTGTCTGCAGCGCCTCGGATCTCCTAGGAGCCCTTCCCGTGTCTTCCCCGAGTTTCTCCTAGTGTGGGCTGCCGGAGAAAGGCGGGGGTTGGGCTGGAAAAGCAGGTAGCACCTAGTGCCTCCCCCTAGAAAGATGAGGTAATTAGCGGACTTCCCCCTGCGAGGGAACACCTGTGACACCAGGCAGCTGCTTGGAGGGCGGCCCCAAATCTCCCACACACACTCGGCCGGGTTCCGGAATTCTGTGTGTGGGGAGGTTCCGTCCTCTGTCTGCAGCGCCTTGGATATCCTAGGAGCCTTCCGCGTGTCTTCCCCGAGCGTCTCCTAGTGCGGGCTTCCGGGGAAAAGAGGGGGTTTGGCTGAAAATGCAGGTAGCATCTAGTGCCTCCCTCTGGAGAGATGAGGAATTTAGCGGACTTCCCCCTGCCAGGGAACACCTGTGAAACCAGGCAGCTTCGTGGAAGTCGGCCCCAATCCTCCCCCACCCACTCGGCCGAGTTCCGGAATTCTGATTGTGGCGAGCTTCCGTCCTCTGTCTGCAGCAGCTGGGAACTCATAGGAGCCATCCACGTGTCTTCCCCGAGGTTCTCCTAGTGCGGGCTGCAGGGTAAAGGCGGGGTTGGGCTGGAAACGCAGGTAAAATCTAGTGCATCCCCCTGGACAGATGAGGCAATTAGCGGAATTACACCCCTGCCATGGAACACCTGTGACACCAGGCAGCTGCGTGGAGGGTGGCCCCAAAACTACCTCCCCACTCGGCCGGGTTCCGGAATTCTGAGTGTGGGGAGGTTCCGTCCTCTGTCTGCAGCGCCTGGGATCTCCTAGGAGTACTCCGCGTGTCTTCAACGAGTGTCTCCTAGTGCGGGCTGCCGGGGAAAGGCGGGGGATGGGCTAGAAAGGCAGGTAGCATCTAGTGCCTCCCCCTGGACAGATGAGGTAATTAGCGGACTTCCCTCTGCTCGGGAACACCTGTGACATCAAGCAGCTGTGTGGATGGCGGCCCAAAATCTCCCCCACCCACTCGGACGCGTTCCGGAATTCTGAGGGTGGCGAGGTTCCGTCCTCTCTCTGCAGCACTTGGGATCTCCTAGTAGCCATCCGCGTGTCTTCCCCGTGTGTCTCCTAGAGCGGGCTGACAGGGAGAGGTGGGGGTTGGGCTAGAAATGCAGGAAGCATCTAGTGCCTACCCCTGGAAAGATGAGGTAATTAGCGGAATTCCCCATGACAGGGAACACCTGTGACACCAGGCAGCTGCGTGGGGGCGGCCCCAAAACTACCCCACACACTCGGCCGCGTTCCGGAATTCTGAGTGTGGGGAGGTTCCGTACTCTGTCTGCAGCAGCTGGGAACTCATAGGAGCCATCCACGTGTCTTCCCCGAGGTTCTCCTAGTGCGGGCTGCAGGGTAAAGGCGGGGTTGGGCTGGAAACGCAGGTAAAATCTAGTGCATCCCCCTGGACAGATGAGGCAATTAGCGGAATTACACCCCTGCCAGGGAACACCTGTGACACCAGGCAGCTGCGTGGAGGGCGGCCCCAAACCTCCCCCAACAACTCGGGCGCGTTCCGGAATTCTGAGTGTGGCGAGGTTCCGTCCTCTGTCTGCAGCGCCTGGGATCTCCTAGGAGCACTCCGCCTGTCTTCTCCGAGTGTATCTTAGAGCGGTCTGCCGGGGAAAGTCGGGGGTTTTGCTGGAAATGCTAGTAGCATCTATTGCCTACCCCTGGACAGATGAGGTATTTAGCGGACTTCCCCCTGCCAGGGAACACATGTGACACCAGGCAGCTGCATGGAGGGCGGCCCCAAATCTCCCCCATGCACTCGACCCCGTTCCGAAATTCTGAGTGTGGCGAGGTACCGTCCTCTGACTGCAGCGCCTGGGATCTCCTAGGAGCCTTTCCCGTGTCTTCCCCGAGTTTCTCCAAGTGCGGGCTGCCGGGGAAATGCGGGGGTTGGGCTGGAAATGCAGGTAGAATCTAGTGCCTCCCCCTGGACACATCAGGTAGTTAGCGGAATTCCCCCTGCCAGGGAACACCTGTGACACCAGGCAGCTACGTGGAAGTGGGCCCCAAAACTCCCCCAACCACTCGGCCTTGTTCCGGAATTCTGAGTGTGGCGAGGTTCCGTCCTCTGTCTGCAGCGCCTGGGATCTCCTAGGAGCCCTCCGCGTGTCTTCCCCGAGTGACTCTTATGCTGGCTGCAGGGGAAAGTCGGGGGTTGGGCTGGAAATGTAGGTAGCATCTAGTGCCTCCCCCTGGACAGATGAGGTAATTAGCGGACTTCCCCCTGCCAGGGAACACCTGTGACACCTGACAGCTGCGTGGAAGGCGGCCCCAAACCTCCCCAACCCACTCGGACGCGTTCCGGAATTCTGAGTGTGGCGAGGTTCCGTCCTCTGTCTGCAGCGCCTTGGATATCCTAAGAGAACTCCGTGTGTCTTCCCCGAACGTCTCCTAGTGCGGGCTTCCGGGGAAAACAGGGGGTTAGGCTGGAAATGTAGGTACCATCTAGTGCCTCCCTCTGGACAGATGAGGTATTTAGCGGACTTCCCCTGCCAGGGAACACCTGTGACACCAGGCAGCTGCGTGGATGGCGGCCCCAAACCTCCCCCACACACTCCGCCATGTTCCGGAATTCTGAGTGTGGCGAGGTTCCGTCCTCTGTCTGCAGCGCCTGGGATCTCCGTGGAGCCTTCCGCGTGTCTTCCCCGAGTGACTATAATGCGGGCTGCTGGGGAAAGTCGGGGGTTGGGCTGGAAACGCAGGTAGCATCTAGTGCCTCCCCCTGGACAAATGAGTTAATTTGCGGAATTACACCACTGCCAGGGAACACCTGTGAGACCAGGCAGCTGCGTGGATGGCGGCCCCAAACGTCCCCCAACAACTAGGGCGCGTTCCGGAATTCTGAGTGTGGCGAGGTTCCGTCCTCTTTCTGCAGGCCTGGGATCTCCGAGGAGCCCTCCGCATGTCTTCCCCGAGTGACTATTATGCGGGCTGCTGGGGAAAGTCGGTGGTTGGGCAGGAAACGCAGGTAACATCTAGTGCCTCCCCCTGGACAAATGAGGTAATTAGCGGAATTACACCCCTGCCAGGGAACACATGTGACACCAGGCAGCTGCGTGGAGTGCGGCCACAAACCTCCCCCATGCACTCGACCCCGTTCCGAAATTCTGAGTGTGGCGAGGTTCCGTCCTCTCTCTGCAGCGCCTGGGATCTCATAGGAGCCATTCCCGTGTCTTCCCCGAATTTCTCCTATTGCGGGCTGCCGGGGAAAGGCGGGGGTTGGTCTGGAAATGCAGGTAGCATCTAGTGCCTCTCCCTGGACAGATGAGGTAATTAGCGGAATTCCCCCTGCCAGGGAACACCTGTGACACCAGGCAGCTGCGTGGATGGCGGCCCCAAACCTCCCCCACCCACTCGGCCGGGTTCCGGAATTCTGAGTGTGGCGAGGTTCCGTCCTCTGTCTGCAGCGCCTGGGATCTCCTAGGAGCCCTCCGCCTGCCTTCTCCGAGTTTATCCTAGAGCGGGCTGCGGGAGAAAGTCGGGGGTTTTGCTGGAAATGCAAGTAGCATCTAGTGCCTCCCCCTGGACAGATGAGGTAATTAGCGGACTTCCCCCTGCCAGGGAACATATGTGACACCAGGCAGCTGCGTGGAGGGCGGCCCCAAACGTCCCCCATGCACTCGAACCCGTTCCGAAATTCTGAGTGTGGCGAGATTCCGTCCTCTGTCTGCAGCGCCTGGGATCTCCTAGGAGCCCTCCGCGTGTCTTCCCCGAGTGACTATTATGCTGGAAGCCGGGGAAAGTCGGGTGTTGTGCTGCAAATGCAGATAGCATCTAGTGCCTCCCCCTGGACAGATGAGGTAATTAGCGGACTTCCCCCTGCCAGGGAACACATTTGACACCAGGCAGCTTCGTGTAGGGCGGCCACAAACTCCCCCACACACTAGATCCCGTTCCGGGATTCTGAGTGTGGCCAGGTACCGTCCTCTGTCTGCAGCGCCTCGGATCTCCTAGGAGCCCTTCCCGTGTCTTCCCCGAGTTTCTCCTAGTGTGGGCTGCCGGAGAAAGGCGGGGGTTGGGCTGGAAAAGCAGGTAGCATCTAGTGCCTCCCCCTAGAAAGATGAGGTAATTAGCGGACTTCCCCCTGCGAGGGAACACCTGTGACACCAGGCAGCTGCTTGGAGGGCGGCCCCAAATCTCCCACACACACTCGGCCGGGTTCCGGAATTCTGTGTGGGGAGGTTCCGTCCTCTGTCTGCAGCGCCTTGGATATCCTAGGAGCCCTCCGCGTGTCTTCCCCGAGCGTCTCCTAGTGCGGGCTTCCGGGGAAAAGAGGGGGTTAGGCTGAAAATGCAGGTAGCATCTAGTGCCTCCCTCTGGAGAGATGAGGAATTTAGCGGACTTCCCCCTGCCAGGGAACACCTGTGAAACCAGGCAGCTTCGTGGAAGTCGGCCCCAATCCTCCCCCACCCACTCGGCCGAGTTCCGGAATTCTGATTATGGCGAGCTTCCGTCCTCTGTCTGCAGCGCCTGGGATCTCCTAGGAGCCCTCCTCGTGTCTTCCCCGAGTGTCTCCTAGTGCGGTTTGCCGGGGAAAGGCGGGGGTAGGGCTGGAAAAGCAGGTAGCATCTAGTGCTTCTCCCTGGACAGATGAGGTACTTAGCGGACTTTCCCCTGCCAGGGAACACCTGTTAAACCAGGCAGCTGCGTGGTGGGCGGCCCCAAACCTCCCACAACCACTCGGGCGCGATCCGGAATTCTGAGTGTGGCGAGGTTCCGTCCTCTTTCTGCAGAGCCTGGGATCTCCTAGGAGCCCTCCGCATGTCTTACCCGAGTGTATCATAGAGTGGGCTGCCGAGGAAAGGCGGGGGTTGGGCTGGAAATGCAGGTAGCATCTAGTGCCTCCCCCTGGACAGATGAGGTAATTAGCGGAATTCCCCCTGCCAGGGAACACATTTGAAACCAGGCAGCTGCGTGTAGGGCGGCCACATAACTCCCCCACGCACTCGAACCCGTTCCAGAATTCTGAGTGTGGCCAGGCACCGTCCTCGGTCTGCAGCGCCTGGGATCTCCTAGGAGCCCTTCCCGTGTCTTCTCCGAGTTTCTCCTACTGCGGGCTGCCGGAGAAAGGTGGGGGTTGGGCTGGAAAAGCAAGTAGAGTCTAGTGCCTCCCCCTGGACAGATGAGGCAATTAGCGGAATTACACCCCTGCCAGGGAACACCTGTGACACCAGGCAGCTGCGTGGAGGGTGGCCCCAAAACTCCCTCCCACTCGGCCGGGTTCCAGAATTCTGAGTGTGGCGAGGTTCCGTCTACTGTCTGCAGCACCTGGGATCTCCTAGGAGCCATCCGCGTGTCTTCCCCGAGTGTCTCCTAGTGCGGGCTGCCGGGGAAATGCGGGGGTTGGGCTGGATATACAGGTAGCATCTAGTGCATCCCCCTGGAAAGATGAGGTAATTAAAGGACTTCCCCCTTCCTGGGAACACCTGTGTCAACAGGCAGCTGCGTGGATGTCGGCCCCAAACCTCCCCCAACCACTCGGCCGCGTTTCGGAATTCTGAGTGTTTCGAGGATCCGTCCTCGGTCTGCAGCGCCTGGAATCTCCCAGGAGCCCTCCTCGTTTCTTCCCCGAGTGTCTCCTAGTGCGGGTTGCCGGGGAAAGGCGGGGGTAAGGCTGGAAATGCAGGTAGCATCTAGTGCCTCTCCCAGGACAGATGAGGTAATTAGCGGACTTCCCCCTGCCATGGAACACCTGTGACACCAAGCAGCTTCGTGGGGTGCGGCCCCAAAATTCCCCCACGCACTCAGCCGCGTTCCAGAATTCTGAGTGTGGCGAGGATCCGTCCTCAGTCTGCAGCGCCTGGGATCTCCTAGGAGCCCTCAGCGTGTCTTCCCCGAGTGACTATTATGGGGGCTGCAGGGGAAAGTCGTGGGTTGTGCTGGAAATGCAGATAGCATCTAGTGCCTCCCCCTGGACAGATGAGGTAATTAGCGGAATTACACCCCTGCCAGGGAACACCTGTGACACCAGGCAGCTGCGTGGAGGGTGGCCCCAAAACTCCCTCCTCACTCGGACGGGTTCCGGAATTCTGAGTGTGGGGAGGTACAGTCCTCTGTCTGCAGCGCCTGGGATCTCCTAGGAGCCTTTCCCGTGTCTTCTCTGAGTTTCTCCTACTGCGGGCTGCCGGAGAAAGGCGGGGGTTGGGCTGGAAAAGCAGGTAGAATCTAGTGCCTCCCCCTGGACAGATGAGGCAATTAGCGGAATTACACCCCTGCCAGGGAACACCTGTGACACCAGGCAGCTGCGTGGATGGTGGCCCCAAAACTCCCTCCCCACTCGGCCGGGTTCCGGAATTCTGAGTGTGGGGAGGTTCCGTACTCAGTCTGCAGCGCCTGGGATCTCCTAGGAGCACTCCGCATGTCTTCCCCGAGTGTATCCTAGTGCGGGCTGCCGGGGAAATGCGGGGGTTGGGCTAGAAATGCAGGTAGCATCTAGTGCCTACCAGTGGACATATGAGGTAATTAGCGGAATTCCCCCTGCCAGGGAACACCTTTGACACCAGGCAGCTGCGTGGAAGGTGGCCCCAAACCTCCCCCAAGCACTCGACCGCGTTCCGGAATTCTGAGTGTGGGGAGGTTCCGTCCTCTGTCAGCAGCGCCTGTGATCTCCTAGGAGCCCTCCGCGTGACTTCCACGAGTGTCTCCTTGTGCGGACTGCCGGGAAAACGCGGGGGATAGGCTAGAAATGCAGGTAGCATCTAGTGCCTCCCCCTGGACAGATGAGGTAATTAGCGGTATTCTTACTGCCATGGAACACCTGTGAAACCAAGCAGCTGCGTGGGGTGCGGCCCCAAAATTCCCCCACGCACTCAGCAGCGTTCCGGAATTCTGAGTGTGGCGAGGATCCGTCCTCTGTCTGCATCTCCTGGGATCTCCTAGGAGCCGTCCGCGAGTCTTCCCCTAGTGTACCATAGTGCGGGCTGCCGTGGAAATGCGGGGTTTGGCCTGGAAATGCAGGTAGCATCTAGTTCATCCCCCTGGACTGATGAGGTATTTAGTTGAATTCCCTCTGCCTGGGAAAACCTGTGACAACAGGCATCTCCGTGGAGGGCGGCCCCAAGCCTCCCCCATGCACTCGACCCCGTTCCGAAATTCTGAGTGTGGCGAGTTTCCGTCCTCTGTCTGCAGCGCCTGGGATCTACTAGGAGCCCTTCCCGTGTCTTCCCCGAGTTCCTCCTAGTGCGGGCTGCCGGGGAAATGCGGGGGTTGGGCTTGAAATGCAGGTAGAATCTAGTGCCTCCCCATGGACAGATGAGGTAATTAGCGGAATTCCCACTGCCAGGGAAGATCTGTGACACCAGGCAGCTGCGTGGAGGGCTGCCCCAAACCTACCCCACCCACTCGGCCGCGTTCCGAAATTCTGAGTGTGGCGAGGTTCCGTCCTCTGTCTGCAGCGCCTGGGATCTTCTAGGAGCCCTCCGCGTGACTTCCACGAGTGACTATTATGCGGGCAGCAGGGGAAATTCGGGGGTTGTTCTGGAAATGCAGATAGCATCTAGTGCCTTCCCCTGGACAGATGAGGTAATTAGCGGAATTCCCCCTGCCAGTGAACACATATGAAACCAGGCAGCTGCGTGTAGGGCGGCCACAATCCTCCCCCACGCACTCGAACCCGTTCCGGAATTCTGAGTGTGGGAAGGTACCGTCCTCTGTCTGCAGCGCCTGGGATCTCCTAGGAGCCCTTCCCGTGTCTTCTCTGAGTTTCTCCTACTGCGGGCTGCCGGAGAAAGGCGGGGGTTGGGCTGCAAATGCAGGTAGAATCTAGTGCCTCCCCCTGGACAGATGAGGCAATTAGCGGAATTACACCCCTGCCAGGGAACATCTGTGACATCAGGCAGCTGCGTGGAGGGTGGCCCCAAAACTCCCTCCCCACTCGGCCGGGTTCCGGAATTCTGAGTGTGGGGAGGTTCCGTACTCAGTCTGCAGCGCCTGGGATCTCCTAGGAGCACTCCGCATGTCTTCCCCGAGTGTATCCTAGTGCGGGCTGCCGGGGAAAGGCGGGGGTTGGGCTAGAAATGCAGGTAGCATCTAGTGCCTCCCCCTGGACAGACGAGGTAATTAGAGGACTTCCCCCTGCCAGGGAACACCTTTGACACCAGGCAGCTGCGTGGAAGGTGGCCCCAAACCTCCCCCAAGCACTCGACCGCGTTCCGGAATTCTGAGTGTGGCGAGGATCCGTCCTCTGTCTGCATCTCCTGGGATCTCCTAGGAGCCGTCCGCGTGTCTTCCCCTAGTGTACCATAGTGCGGGCTGCCGTGGAAATGCGGGGTTTGGGCTGGAAATGCAGGTAGCATCTAGTTCATCCCCCTGGACTGATGAGGTATTTAGTTGTATTCCCTCTGCCTGGGAAAACCTGTGACAACAGGCATCTTCGTGGAGGGCGGCCCCAAGCCTCCCCCATGCACTCGACCCCGTTCCGAAATTCTGAGTGTGGCGAGTTTCCGTCCTCTGTCTGCAGCGCCTGGGATCTCCTAGGAGCCCTTCCCGTGTCTTCCCTGAGTTCCTTCTAGTGCGGGCTGCCGGGGAAATGCGGGGGTTGGGCTTGAAATGCAGGTAGAATCTAGTGCCTCCCCCTGGACAGATGAGGTAATTAGCGGAATTCCCACTGCCAGGGAAGACCTGTGACACCAGGCAGCTGCGAGGAGGGCTGCCCCAAACCTACCCCACCCACTCGGCCGCGTTCCGAAATTCTGAGTGTGGCGAGGTTCCGTCCTCTGTCTGCAGCGCCTGGGATCTCCTAGGAGCCCTCCGCGTGTCTTCCCCGAGTGACTATTATGCGGGCTGCAGGGGAAATTCGGGGGTTGTGCTGGAAATGCAGGTAGCATCTTGTGCCTCCTCCTGGACAGATGAGGTAATTAGCGGTCTTCTTCCTGCCATGGAACACCTGTGACACCAAGCAGCTGCGTGGTGTGCGGCCCCAAACTTCCCCCACGCACTAAGCCGCGTTCCGGAATTCTGAGTGTGGCGAGGATCCGTCCTCTGTCTGCATCTCCTGGGAATTCATAGGAGCCGTCCGCGTATCTTCCCCTAGTGTCCCATAGTGCGGGCTGCCCTGGAAATGCGGGGTTTGGGCTGGAAATGCAGGTAGCATCTAGTTCATCCCCCTGGACTGATGAGGTATTAGTTGAATTCCCCCTGCCTGGGAAAACCTGTGACAACAGGCATCTGCGTAGAGGGCGACCCCAAACCTCCCCCACCCACTCGACCGCGTTCCGGAATTCTGAGTGTGGCGAGGTTCTGTCCTCTTTCTGCAGAGCCTGGGATCTCCTAGGAGCCCTCCGCATGTCTTACCCGAGTGTATCATAGAGCGGGCTGCCGAGGAAAGGCGGTGGTTTTGCTGGAAAAGCAGATAGCATCTAGTGCCTCTTCTTGGAGAGATGAGGCAATTTGCGGATTTCCCCCTGCCAGGGAACACATGTGACACCAGGAAGCTGCGTGGATGGCGGCCCCAAATTTCCCCCACCCACTCGAACCCGTTCCGGAATTCTGAGTGTGACGAGGTTCCGTCCTCAGTCTGCAGAGCCTGGGATCTCCTAGGAGTCCTCCGCGTGTCTTCCCCGAATGTCTCCTATTGCGGGCTGACAGGGAGAGGCGGGGGTTGGGCTAGAAATGCAGGTAGCATCTAGTGCCTACCCCTGGACATATGAGGTAATTAGCGGAATTCCCCATGCCAGGGAACACCTGTGACACCAGGCAGCTGCGTGGAGGGCGTCCCCAAACCTCCCCCACACACTTGGCCGCGTTCCGGAATTCTGAGTGTGGCGAGGATCCGTCCTCTGTCTGCATCTCCTGGGATCTCATAGGAGCCGTCCGCGTGTCTTCCCCTAGTGTCCCATAGTGCGTCCTGCCCTGGAAATGCGGGGTTTTGGCCTGGAAATGCAGGTAGCATCTAGTTCATCCCCCTGGACTGGTGAGGTATTTTGTTGAATTACCCCTGCCTGGGAAAACCTGTGACAACAGGCATCTGCGTAGAGGGCGGCCCCAAACCTCCCCCACCCACTCGGCCGCGTTCCGGATTTCTGAGTGTGGCGAGGTTCCGTCCTCTCTGCAGAGCCTTGGATCTCCTAGGAGGCCTCCGCATGTCTTAACCGAGTGTATCATAGAGCGGGCTGCCGAGGAAATGCGGGGGTTGGGCTGGAAATGCTGGTAGCATCTAGTGCCTACCCCTGGAAAAAAGAGGTAATTAGCGGACTTCCCCCTGCCAGGGAACACATGTGACACCAGGCATCTGCGTGTAGGGCGGCCACAAACTTCCCCCAACCACTCGAACCCGTTCCGGAATTTTGAGAGTGGCGAGGTTCCATCCTCTGTCTGCAGCGCCTGGTATCTTCTAGGAGTCCTCCGCGTGTCTTCCCCGAGTGTCTCCTAGTTGGGCTGCCGGGGAAAAGCGGGGGATGCCCTGGAAATGCAGGTAGCATCTAGTGCCTCCCCCTGGACATATGAGGTAATTAGCGGAATTCCCCCTGCCAGGGAACACCTGTGACACCAGGCAGCTGCGTGGTGGGTGGCCCCAAACCTCCCACATCCACTAGGCCTCGTTCCGGAATTCTGATTGTGAGGAGGTTCCGTCTTCTGTCTGCATCGCCTGGGATCTACAAGGAGCCCTCCTCGTGTCTTCCCAGAGTCTCTCCTAGTGCGGGCTGCCGGGGAAAGTCGGGGGTGGGCTGAAAATGCAGGTTGCATCTAGTGCCTCCCCCTGGACAGATGAGGTAATTACCGGAATTCCCCCTGCCATGGAACACCTGTGACACCATGCAGCTGCGTGGAGGGCGGCCCCAAACCTCACCCACAGACTCGGCCGCGTTCCGGAATTCTGAGTGTGGGGAGGTTCCGTCCACTGTCTGCAGTGCCTGGGATCTTCTAGGAGCCCTCCGCGTGTATTCTTTGAGTGTCTCCTAGCGCGGTCTTCCGGTGAAAGGCTGGGGTTGCACTGGAAATGCAGTTAGAATCTAGTGCCTCCCCCTGGATAGATGAGGTAATTAGCGGAATTCCCCCTGCCAGAGTACACCTGTGACACCATGCAGCTGCGTGGAGGTTGGCCCCAATCCTCCACCACCCACTCGGCCGCGTTCCGGATTCTGAGTGTGGCGAGGTTCCGTCCTCTTTCTGCAGCGCCTGGGATCTCGTAGGAGCCCTCCGCATGGCTTACCCGAGTGTATCCTAGAGCGTGCTGCCGACGAAAGGCGGGGGTTGGGCTGGAAATGCAGGTAGCATCTAGTGCCTACCTCTGGACAAAAGAGGTAATTAGCGGACTTCCCCCTGCCAGGGAACACATGCGACACCAGGCAGCTGCGTGTAGGGCGGCCCCATACCTCCCCAACCCACTCGTGCGCGTTCCGGAATTCTGAGAGTGCCGAGGTTCCGTCCTCTGTCTGCTTTGCCTGGGATCTCCTAGGAGCCCTCCGCGTGTCTTCCCCGATTGTTACCTAGTGCCGGCTGCCTGGAAATGCGTGGGTTGGGCTGGAAATGCAGGTAGCATCTAGTGCCTCCCCCTGGACAGATGAGGTATTCAGCGGTCTTGCTTCTGCCAGGGAACACATGTGACAACAGACAGCTGCGTGGAGGGCGTCCCCAAAACTCCCCCACCTACTCGGCCGCGTTCCGGAATTTTGAGTTTGGGGAGGTTCCGCCCTCTGTCGGCAGTGCCTGGGAACTCCCAGGAGCATTCCGAGTGACTTCCCCGAGTGTCTCCTAGTGCGGGCTGCCAGGGAAAGGCTGGGGTTCGGCTGGAAATGCAGGTAGCATCTAGTGCCTCCCCCTGGACAGATGAGGTAATTAGCGGACTTCCCCGTGCCAGGGAACACCTGTGACACCTGGCAGCTGCGTGGAGGGCGGCCCCAAACATCCCCCACCCACTCGGGCGCGTTACGGATTTCTGAGTGTGGCGAGGTTCCGTCCGCAGTCTACAGCGCCTGGGATTACCTAGGAGCCATTCGCGTGTCTTCCCCGAGTGTCTCCTAGTTGGGCTGCCGGGGAAAAGCGGGGGTTGTCCTGGAAATGCATGTAGCATCTAGTGACTCCCCCTGGACAGATGAGGAAATTAGCGGTCTTCCTCCTGCCAGGGAACACCTGTGACACCAGGCAGCTGCGTGCAGGGCGGCCCCAAACCTCCCACATCCACTAGGCCGCGTTCCGGTGTTCTGAGTGTGAGGAGATTCCGTCTAATATCTGCATCGCCTGGGATCTACTAGGAGTCCTCCGCCTGTCTTCCACGAGTGTCTCTTATTGCGTGCTGCTGGGAAAACGCGGGGGATAGGCTAGAAATGCAGGTTGCTTCTAGTGCCTCCCCCTGGACTGATGAGGTATTTAGCGAAATTCCCCCTGAGAGGGAACACCTGTGACACCAGGCAGCTGAGTGGGGGTCGGCCCCAACTTCGCACACCCACTCGGCCGCGTTCCTTAATTCTGAGTGTGGCGAGGTTCCGTCTTCGGTCTGCAGCGACTGGGATCTACTAGGAGCCCACCGCCTGTCTTCCCCGAGTTTATCCTTGAGTGGGCTGCCGGGGAAAGGCGGGGGTTGTGCTGGAAATGCAGGTAGCATCTAGTGCCTCCCCCTGAACAGATGAGGTAATTAGCGGACTTCCACCTGCCAGGGAACACATGTGACACCATTCAGCTTCGAGGAGGTTGGCCCTAATCCTCCCCCACCCACTCGGCCGCGTTCCGGAATTCTGAGTGTGGCGAGGTTCTGTCCTCAGTCTGCAGAGCCTGGGACCTAATAGGAGCCCTCCTCGTATCTTCCCCGAGTGTCTCCTAGTGTGGGCAGCCGGGGAAAGGTGGGGGTTGGGCTGGAAATGCAGGTAGCACCTAGTGCCTCCCCCTGGACAGATGAGGTAATTAGCGGTCTTCTTCCTGCCATGGAACACCTGTGACACCAAGCAGCTGCGTGGGGTGCGGCCCTAAACTTCTCCCACGCACTCAGCCTCGTTCCGGAATTCTGAGTGTGGCGAGGATCCGTCCTCTGTCTGCATCTCCTGGGATCTCATAGGAGCCGTCCGCGTGTCTTCCCCTAGTGTCCCATAGTGCGGGCTGCCGTGGAAATGCGAGGTTTGGGCTGGAAATGCAGGTAGCATCTAGTTCATCCCCCTGGACTGATGAGGTATTTAGTTGAATTCCCCCTGCCTGGGAAAACCTGTGACAACAGGCATCTGCGTAGAGGGCGACCCCAAACCTCCCCCACCCACTCGGCCGCGTTCCGGAATTCTGAGTGTGGCGAGGTTCTGTCCTCTTTCTGCAGAGCCTAGGATCTCCTAGGAGCCCTCCGCATGTCTTACCCGAGTGTATCATAGAGCGGGCTGCCGAGGAAAGGCGGTGGTTGTGCTGGAAAAGCAGATAGCATCTACTGCCTCCACTTGGAGTGATGAGGCAATTAGCGGATTTCCCCCTGCCAGGGAACACATGTGACACCAGGCAGCTGCGTGGATGGCGGCCCCAAATTTCCCCCACCCACTTGAACCCGTTCCGGAATTCTGAGAGTGGCGAGGTTCCGTCCTCTGTCTGCAGCGCCTGGGATCTCCTAGGAGTCCTCCGCGTGTCTTCCCCGAATGTCCCCTATTGCGGGCTGACAGGGAGAGGCGGGGGTTGGGCTAGAAATGCAGGTAGCATCTAGTGCCTACCCCTGGACATATGAGGTAATTAGCGGAATTCCCCATGCCAGGGAACACCTGTGACACCAGGCAGCTGCGTGGAGGGCGTCCCCAAACCTCCCCCACACACTTGGCCGCGTTCCGGAATTCTGAGTGTGGCGAGGTTCCGTCCTCAGTCTGCAGAGCCTGGGATCTCCTAGGAGCCCTCCGCGTATCTTCCCCGAGTGTCTCCTAGTGTTGGCAGCCGGGGAAATGTTGGGGTTGGGCTGGAAATGCAGGTAGCATCTAGTGCCTCCCCCTGGACAGATGAGGTAATTAGCGGTATTCTTACTGCCATGGAACACCTGTGACACCAAGCAGCTGCGTGGGGTTCGGCCCCAAACTTCCCCCACGCACTCAGCCTAGTTCCGGAATTCTGAGTGTGGCGAGGATCCGTCCTCTGTCTGCATCTCCTGGGATCTCATAGGAGCCGTCCCCGTGTCTTCCCCTAGTGTCCCATAGTGCGTGCTGCCCTGGAAATGCGGGGTTTGGGCTGGAAATGCAGGTAGCATCTAGTTCATCCCCCTGGACTGGTGAGGAATTTAGTTGAATTCCCCCTGCCTGGGAAAACCTGTGACAACAGGCATCTGCGTAGAGGGCGGCCCCAAACCTCCCCCACCCACTCGGCCGCGTTCCGGATTTCTGAGTGTGGCGAGGTTCCGTCCTCTTTCCTCAGAGCCTGGGATCTCCTAGGAGCCCTCCGCATGTCTTACCTGAGTGCATCATAAAGCGGGCTGCCGAGGAAATGCGGGGGTTGGGCTGGAAATGCAGGTAGCATCTAGTGCCTACCCCTGGACAAAAGACGTATTTAGCGGACTTCCCCCTGCCAGGGAACACATGTGACACCAGGCATCTGCGTGTAGGGCGGCCACAAACTTCCCCACCCACTCGAACCGGTTCCGGAATTCTGAGAGTGGCGAGGTTCCATCCACTGTCTGCAGCGCCTGGTATCTCCTAGGAGTCCTCCGCGTGTCTTCCCCGAGTGTCTCCTAGTTGGGCTGCCGGGGAAAAGCGGGGGATGGCCTGGAAATGCAGGTAGGATCTAGAGCCTCCCCCTGGGCAGATGAGGAAATTAGCGGTCTTCCTCCTGCCAGGGAACACCTGTGACACCAGGCAGCTGCGTGGTGGGTGGCCCCAAACCTCCCACATCCACTAGGCCGCGTTCCAGGATTCTGATTGTGAGGAGGTTCCGTCTTCTGTCTGCATCGCCTGGGATCTACTAGGAGCCCTCCGCGTGTCTTCCCAGAGTCTCTCCTAGTGCGGGCTGCCGGGGAAAGTCGGGGGTGGGCTGGAAATGTAGGTAGCATCTTGTGCCTCCCCCTGGACAGATGAGGTAATTACCGGAATTCCCCCTGCCATGGAACACCTGTGACACCATGCAGCTGCGTGGAGGGTGGCCCCAAACCTCCCCCACAGACTCGGCCGTGTTCCGGAATTCTGAGTGTGGGGAGGTTCCGTCCTCTGTCTGCAGCGCTTGGGATCTCCTAGGAGCCCTCCGCGTGTCTTCCCGAGTGATACTTATGCGGGCGGCTGGGGAAAGTCGGGGTTGGGCTTGAAACGCAGGTAGAATCTAGTGCATCCCCCTGGACAAATGAGGTAATTAGCGGAATTACACCCCTGCCAGGGAACACCTGTGTCACCAGGCAGCTGCGTGGAGGGCGGCCCCAAACCTCCCCCACCCACTCGGCCGCGTTCCGGAATTCTGAGTGTGGCGAGGTTCCGTCCTAATTCTGCAGTGCCTGGGATCTCCTAGGAGCCCTCCGCCTGTCTTCCCCGAATGACTCTTAGTGCGGGCTGCCGGGAAAACGCAGGGGATAGGCTAGAATTGCAGGTAGCATCTTGTGCCTCCCCCTGGACTGATGAGGTATTTAGCGGAATTCCCCCTGCCAGGGAACTCCTGTGACACCATGCAGCTGTGTGGAAGGCGGCCCCAAACCTCCCCCACCCACTCGGCCGCGTTCCAGAATTCTGAGTGTGAGGAGGTTCCGTCCTGTGTCTGCAGTGCCTGGGATCTTCTAGGAGCCCTCCGCGTGTATTCCCTGAGTGTCTCCTAGCGCAGTCTTCCGGGGAAAGGCTGGGGTTGCACTGGAAATGCAGGTAGAATCAAGTGCCTCCCCCTGGATAGATGAGGTAATTAGCGGAATTCCCCCTGCCAGAGTACACCTGTGACACCATGCAGCTTCGTGGAGGTTGGCCCCAATCCTCCCCCACCCACTCGGCCGCGTTCCGGAATTCTGAGTGTGGCGAGGTTCCGTCCACTTTCTGCAGCACCTGGGATCTCCTAGGAGCCCTCCGCATGTCTTACCTGAGTGCATCATAAAGCGGGCTGCCGAGGAATTGCGGGGGTTGGGCTGGAAATGCAGGTAGCATCTAGTGCCTACCCCTGGACAAAAGAGGTAATTAGCGGACTTCCCCCTGCCAGGGAACACATGTGACAACAGGCATCTGCGTGTAGGGCGGCCACAAACTTCCCCCACCCACTCGAACCCGTTCCGTAATCCTGAGAGTGGCGAGGTTCCATCCACTGTCTGCAGCGCCTGGTATCTCCTAGGAGTCCTCCGCGTGTCTTCCCCGAGTGTCTCCTAGTTGGGCTGCGGGGAAAAGCGGGGGATGGCCTGGAAATGCAGGTAGGATCTAGAGCCTCCCCCTGGGCAGATGAGGAAATTAGCGGTCTTCCTCCTGCCAGGGAACACCTGTGACACCAGGCAGCTGCGTGGTGGGTGGCCCCAAACCTCCCACATCCACTAGGCCGCGTTCCAGGATTCTGATTGTGAGGAGGTTCCGTCTTCTGTCTGCATCGCCTGGGATCTACTAGGAGCCCTCCGCGTGTCTTCCCAGAGTCTCTCCTAGTGCGGGCTGCCGGGGAAAGTCGGGGGTGGGCTGGAATTGCAGGTAGCATCTAGTGCCTCCCCCTGGACAGATGAGGTACTTAGCGGTCTTCTTCCTGTCATGGAACACCTGTGACACCAAGCAGCTGCGTGGTGTGCGGCCCCAAACTTCCCCCACGCACTCAGCCGCGTTCCGGAATTCTGAGTGTGGCGAGGATCCGTCCTCTGTCTGCATCTCCTGGGATCTCATAGGAGCCGTCCGCGTGTCTTCCCCTAGTGTCCCATAGTGCGGGCTGCCGTGGAAATGCGGGGTTTGGGCTGGAAATGCAGGTAGCATCTAGTTCATCCCCAGGACTGATGAGGTATTTAGTTGAATTCCCCCTGCCTGGGAAAACCTGTGACAACAGGCATCTGCGTAGGGGGCAGCCACAAACATCCCCCACCCACTCGGCCGCGTTCAGGATTTCTGAGTGTGGCGAGGTTCCGTCATCTTTCTGCAGAGCCTGGGATCTCCTAGGAGCCCTCCGCATGTCTTACCCGAGTGTATCCTAGAGCGGGCTGCCGAGGAAAGGCGGGGGGTTGGGCTGGAAAACAAGTAGCATCTAGTGATTTCACCTGGACAGATGAGGTAATTAGCGGACTTCCCCCTGCCAGGGAACACCTGTGACACCAGGCAGCTGCTTGGAGGGCGGCCCCAAACCTCCCCCACACACTCGGCCGGGTTCCGGAATTCTGAGTGTGGGGAGGTTCCGTCCTCTGTGTGCAGCGCCTTGGATATCCTAGGAGCCCTCCGCGTGTCTTCCCCGAGCGTCTCCTAGTGCGGGCTTCATGGGAAAAGAGGGGATTAGGCTGGAAATGCAGGTAGCATCTAGTGCCTCCCTCTGGACAGATGAGGTATTTAGCGGACTTCCCCCTGCCAGGGAACACCTGTGAAACCAGGCAGCTGAGTGGAGGGCGGCCCCAAACCTCCCCCACCCACTCGGCCGGGTTCCGGAATTCTGAGTGTGGGGAGGTTCCGTCCTCTGTCTGCAGCGCCTGGGATCTCCTAGGAGCCCTCCGCGTGTCTTCCTCGAGGGACTCTTATGTGGGCTGCAGGGGAAAGGCGGGGGTTGGGCTGGAAATACTGGTAGCATCTAGTGCCTCCCTCTGGACAGATGAGGTATTTAGCGGAATTCCCCCTGCCAGGGAACACCTGTGACACCAGGCAGCTGCGTGGTGGGCGGCCCCAAACTTCCCCCTCCCACTCGGCCTCGTTCCGGCATTCTGAGTGTAGGGAGGTTCCGTCCTCTCTCTGCAGCGACTGGGATCTCCTAGGAGCCCTCCCCGACTCTTCCCAGAGTTTCTCCTAGTGCGGGTTGCCGGGGAAAGGCGGGGGTAGGCCTGGAAATGCAGGTAGCATCTAGTGCCTCCCCCTGGACAGATGAGGTATTTAGCGGACTTCCCCATGCCAGGTAACACCTGTGACACCAGGCAGCTTCGTGGAAGGCGGCCCCAAACCTCCCAAACCCATTTGGCCGCGTTCCGGAATTCTGATTGTGGCGAGGTTCCGTCCTCTGTCTGCAGCACCTGGGATTTCCTAGGAGCCATCCGCGTGTCATCCCAGAGTGTCTCCTAGTGCGGGCTGCCGGGGAAATGCTGGGGTTGGGCTGGATATACAGGTAGCATCTAGTGCCTCCTCTTGGAGAGATGAGGCATTTAGCGGACTTCCCCCTGCCAGGGAACACATGTGACACCAGGCTGCTGCGTGGATGGCGGCCCCAAATTTCCCCCACCCACTCGAACCCGTTCCGGAATTCTGAGTGTGGCGAGGTTCCCTCCTCTGTCTGCAGAGCCTGGGATCTCCCAGGAGTCCTCCGCGTGTCTTCCCCGAATGTCTCCTATTGCGGGCTGACAGGGAGAGGTGGGGGTTGGGCTAGAAATGCAGGTAGAATCTAGTGCCTACCCCTGGACATATGAGGAAATTAGCGGAATTCCCCCTGCCAGGGAACACCTGTGACACTAGGCAGCTGCGTGGAGGGCGGCCCAAATCCTCCCCCACCCACTCGACCGCGTTCCGGAATTCTGAGTGTGGGAGGTTCCGTCCTCTTTCTGCAGCGCCTGGGATCTCCTAGGAGCCCTCCGCGTGACTTCCACGAGTGTCTCCTTGTGTGGGCTGCAGGGAAAACGCGGGGGATAGGCTAGAAATGCAGGTAGCATCTAGTGCCTCCCCCTGGACAGATGAGGTAATTAGCGGAATTCCCATGCCAGGGAATACCTGTGACAACAGGCATCTGCGTAGAGGGCGACCCCAAACCTCCCCCACCCACTCGGCCGCGTTCCGGAATTCTGAGTGTGGCGAGGTTCTGTCCTCTTTCTGCAGAGCCTGGGATCTCCTAGGAGCCCTCCGCATGTCTTACCCGAGTGTATCATAGAGCGGGCTGCCGAGGAAAGGCAGTGGTTTTGCTGGAAAAGCAGATAGCATCTAGTGCCTCCTCTTGGAGAGATGAGGCAATTAGCGGATTTCCCCCTACCAGGGAACACATGTGACACCAGGAAGCTGCGTGGATGGCGGCCCCAAATTTCCCTACCCACTCGAACCCGTTCCGGAATTCTGAGTGTGGCGAGGTTCCGTCCTCAGTCTGCAGAGCCTGGGATCTCCTAGGAGTCCTCCGCGTGTCTTCCCCGAATGTCTCCTATTGCGGGCTGAGAGGGAGAGGCGGTGGTTGGGCTAGAAATGCAGGTAGCATCTAGTGCCTACCTCTGGACAAAAGAGGTAATTAGCGGACTTCCCCCTGCCAGGGAAAACATGCGACACCAGGCAGCTGCGTGTAGGGCGGCCCCATACCTCCCCAACCCACTCGGGCGCGTTCCGGAATTCTGAGAGTGCCGAGGTTCCGTCCTCTGTCTGCTTTGCCTGGGATCTCCTAGGAGCCCTCCGCGTGTCTTCCCCGATTGTTACCTAGTGCCGGCTGCCTGGAAATGCGTGGGTTGGGCTGGAAATGCAGGTAGCATCTAGTGCCTCCCCCTGGACAGATGAGGTATTCAGCGGTCTTGCTCCTGCCAGGGAACACATGTGACAACAGACAGCTGCGTGGAGGGCGTCCCCAAAACTCCCCCACCTACTCGGCCGCGTTCCGGAATTTTGAGTTTGGGGAGGTTCCGCCCTCTGTCGGCAGTGCCTGGGAACTCCCAGGAGCATTCCGAGTGACGTCCCCGAGTGTCTCCTAGTGCGGGCTGCCAGGGAAAGGCTGGGGTTCGGCTGGAAATGCAGGTAGCATCTAGTGCCTCCCCCTGGACAGATGAGGTAATTAGCGGACTTCCCCGTGCCAGGGAACACCTGTGACACCTGGCAGCTGCGTGGAGGGCGGCCCCAAACATCCCCCACCCACTCGGGCGCGTTACGGATTTCTGAGTGTGGCGAGGTTCCGTCCGCAGTCTACAGCGCCTGGGATTACCTAGGAGCCATTCGCGTGTCTTCCCCGAGTGTCTCCTAGTTGGGCTGCCGGGGAAAAGCGGGGGTTGTCCTGGAAATGCATGTAGCATCTAGTGACTCCCCCTGGACAGATGAGGAAATTAGCGGTCTTCCTCCTGCCAGGGAACACCTGTGACACCAGGCAGCTGCGTGCAGGGCGGCCCCAAACCTCCCACATCCACTAGGCCGCGTTCCGGTGTTCTGAGTGTGAGGAGATTCCGTCTAATATCTGCATCGCCTGGGATCTACTAGGAGTCCTCCGCCTGTCTTCCACGAGTGTCTCTTATTGCGTGCTGCTGGGAAAACGCGGGGGATAGGCTAGAAATGCAGGTTGCTTCTAGTGCCTCCCCCTGGACTGATGAGGTATTTAGCGAAATTCCCCCTGAGAGGGAACACCTGTGACACCAGGCAGCTGAGTGGGGGTCGGCCCCAACTTCGCACACCCACTCGGCCGCGTTCCTTAATTCTGAGTGTGGCGAGGTTCCGTCTTCGGTCTGCAGCGACTGGGATCTACTAGGAGCCCACCGCCTGTCTTCCCCGAGTTTATCCTTGAGTGGGCTGCCGGGGAAAGGCGGGGGTTGTGCTGGAAATGCAGGTAGCATCTAGTGCCTCCCCCTGAACAGATGAGGTAATTAGCGGACTTCCACCTGCCAGGGAACACATGTGACACCATTCAGCTTCGAGGAGGTTGGCCCTAATCCTCCCCCACCCACTCGGCCGCGTTCCGGAATTCTGAGTGTGGCGAGGTTCTGTCCTCAGTCTGCAGAGCCTGGGACCTAATAGGAGCCCTCCTCGTATCTTCCCCGAGTGTCTCCTAGTGTGGGCAGCCGGGGAAAGGTGGGGGTTGGGCTGGAAATGCAGGTAGCACCTAGTGCCTCCCCCTGGACAGATGAGGTAATTAGCGGTCTTCTTCCTGCCATGGAACACCTGTGACACCAAGCAGCTGCGTGGGGTGCGGCCCTAAACTTCTCCCACGCACTCAGCCTCGTTCCGGAATTCTGAGTGTGGCGAGGATCCGTCCTCTGTCTGCATCTCCTGGGATCTCATAGGAGCCGTCCGCGTGTCTTCCCCTAGTGTCCCATAGTGCGGGCTGCCGTGGAAATGCGAGGTTTGGGCTGGAAATGCAGGTAGCATCTAGTTCATCCCCCTGGACTGATGAGGTATTTAGTTGAATTCCCCCTGCCTGGGAAAACCTGTGACAACAGGCATCTGCGTAGAGGGCGACCCCAAACCTCCCCCACCCACTCGGCCGCGTTCCGGAATTCTGAGTGTGGCGAGGTTCTGTCCTCTTTCTGCAGAGCCTAGGATCTCCTAGGAGCCCTCCGCATGTCTTACCCGAGTGTATCATAGAGCGGGCTGCCGAGGAAAGGCGGTGGTTGTGCTGGAAAAGCAGATAGCATCTACTGCCTCCACTTGGAGTGATGAGGCAATTAGCGGATTTCCCCCTGCCAGGGAACACATGTGACACCAGGCAGCTGCGTGGATGGCGGCCCCAAATTTCCCCCACCCACTTGAACCCGTTCCGGAATTCTGAGAGTGGCGAGGTTCCGTCCTCTGTCTGCAGCGCCTGGGATCTCCTAGGAGTCCTCCGCGTGTCTTCCCCGAATGTCCCCTATTGCGGGCTGACAGGGAGAGGCGGGGGTTGGGCTAGAAATGCAGGTAGCATCTAGTGCCTACCCCTGGACATATGAGGTAATTAGCGGAATTCCCCATGCCAGGGAACACCTGTGACACCAGGCAGCTGCGTGGAGGGCGTCCCCAAACCTCCCCCACACACTTGGCCGCGTTCCGGAATTCTGAGTGTGGCGAGGTTCCGTCCTCAGTCTGCAGAGCCTGGGATCTCCTAGGAGCCCTCCGCGTATCTTCCCCGAGTGTCTCCTAGTGTTGGCAGCCGGGGAAATGTTGGGGTTGGGCTGGAAATGCAGGTAGCATCTAGTGCCTCCCCCTGGACAGATGAGGTAATTAGCGGTATTCTTACTGCCATGGAACACCTGTGACACCAAGCAGCTGCGTGGGGTTCGGCCCCAAACTTCCCCCACGCACTCAGCCTCGTTCCGGAATTCTGAGTGTGGCGAGGATCCGTCCTCTGTCTGCATCTCCTGGGATCTCATAGGAGCCGTCCCCGTGTCTTCCCCTAGTGTCCCATAGTGCGTGCTGCCCTGGAAATGCGGGGTTTGGGCTGGAAATGCAGGTAGCATCTAGTTCATCCCCCTGGACTGGTGAGGAATTTAGTTGAATTCCCCCTGCCTGGGAAAACCTGTGACAACAGGCATCTGCGTAGAGGGCGGCCCCAAACCTCCCCCACCCACTCGGCCGCGTTCCGGATTTCTGAGTGTGGCGAGGTTCCGTCCTCTTTCCTCAGAGCCTGGGATCTCCTAGGAGCCCTCCGCATGTCTTACCTGAGTGCATCATAAAGCGGGCTGCCGAGGAAATGCGGGGGTTGGGCTGGAAATGCAGGTAGCATCTAGTGCCTACCCCTGGACAAAAGACGTATTTAGCGGACTTCCCCCTGCCAGGGAACACATGTGACACCAGGCATCTGCGTGTAGGGCGGCCACAAACTTCCCCCACCCACTCGAACCGGTTCCGGAATTCTGAGAGTGGCGAGGTTCCATCCACTGTCTGCAGCGCCTGGTATCTCCTAGGAGTCCTCCGCGTGTCTTCCCCGAGTGTCTCCTAGTTGGGCTGCCGGGGAAAAGCGGGGGATGGCCTGGAAATGCAGGTAGGATCTAGAGCCTCCCCCTGGGCAGATGAGGAAATTAGCGGTCTTCCTCCTGCCAGGGAACACCTGTGACACCAGGCAGCTGCGTGGTGGGTGGCCCCAAACCTCCCACATCCACTAGGCCGCGTTCCAGGATTCTGATTGTGAGGAGGTTCCGTCTTCTGTCTGCATCGCCTGGGATCTACTAGGAGCCCTCCGCGTGTCTTCCCAGAGTCTCTCCTAGTGCGGGCTGCCGGGGAAAGTCGGGGGTGGGCTGGAAATGTAGGTAGCATCTTGTGCCTCCCCCTGGACAGATGAGGTAATTACCGGAATTCCCCCTGCCATGGAACACCTGTGACACCATGCAGCTGCGTGGAGGGTGGCCCCAACCTCCCCCACAGACTCGGCCGTGTTCCGGAATTCTGAGTGTGGGGAGGTTCCGTCCTCTGTCTGCAGCGCTTGGGATCTCCTAGGAGCCCTCCGCGTGTCTTCCCCGAGTGATACTTATGCGGGCGGCTGGGGAAAGTCGGGGTTGGGCTTGAAACGCAGGTAGAATCTAGTGCATCCCCCTGGACAAATGAGGTAATTAGCGGAATTACACCCCTGCCAGGGAACACCTGTGTCACCAGGCAGCTGCGTGGAGGGCGGCCCCAAACCTCCCCCACCCACTCGGCCGCGTTCCGGAATTCTGAGTGTGGCGAGGTTCCGTCCTAATTCTGCAGTGCCTGGGATCTCCTAGGAGCCCTCCGCCTGTCTTCCCCGAATGACTCTTAGTGCGGGCTGCCGGGAAAACGCAGGGGATAGGCTAGAATTGCAGGTAGCATCTTGTGCCTCCCCCTGGACTGATGAGGTATTTAGCGGAATTCCCCCTGCCAGGGAACTCCTGTGACACCATGCAGCTGTGTGGAAGGCGGCCCCAAACCTCCCCCACCCACTCGGCCGCGTTCCAGAATTCTGAGTGTGAGGAGGTTCCGTCCTGTGTCTGCAGTGCCTGGGATCTTCTAGGAGCCCTCCGCGTGTATTCCCTGAGTGTCTCCTAGCGCAGTCTTCCGGGGAAAGGCTGGGGTTGCACTGGAAATGCAGGTAGAATCAAGTGCCTCCCCCTGGATAGATGAGGTAATTAGCGGAATTCCCCCTGCCAGAGTACACCTGTGACACCATGCTGCTTCGTGGAGGTTGGCCCCAATCCTCCCCCACCCACTCGGCCGCGTTCCGGAATTCTGAGTGTGGCGAGGTTCCGTCCACTTTCTGCAGCACCTGGGATCTCCTAGGAGCCCTCCGCATGTCTTACCTGAGTGCATCATAAAGCGGGCTGCCGAGGAATTGCGGGGGTTGGGCTGGAAATGCAGGTAGCATCTAGTGCCTACCCCTGGACAAAAGAGGTAATTAGCGGACTTCCCCCTGCCAGGGAACACATGTGACAACAGGCATCTGCGTGTAGGGCGGCCACAAACTTCCCCCACCCACTCGAACCCGTTCCGTAATCCTGAGAGTGGCGAGGTTCCATCCACTGTCTGCAGCGCCTGGTATCTCCTAGGAGTCCTCCGCGTGTCTTCCCCGAGTGTCTCCTAGTTGGGCTGCGGGGAAAAGCGGGGGATGGCCTGGAAATGCAGGTAGGATCTAGAGCCTCCCCTGGGCAGATGAGGAAATTAGCGGTCTTCCTCCTGCCAGGGAACACCTGTGACACCAGGCAGCTGCGTGGTGGGTGGCCCCAAACCTCCCACATCCACTAGGCCGCGTTCCAGGATTCTGATTGTGAGGAGGTTCCGTCTTCTGTCTGCATCGCCTGGGATCTACTAGGAGCCCTCCGCGTGTCTTCCCAGAGTCTCTCCTAGTGCGGGCTGCCGGGGAAAGTCGGGGGTGGGCTGGAATTGCAGGTAGCATCTAGTGCCTCCCCCTGGACAGATGAGGTACTTAGCGGTCTTCTTCCTGTCATGGAACACCTGTGACACCAAGCAGCTGCGTGGTGTGCGGCCCCAAACTTCCCCCACGCACTCAGCCGCGTTCCGGAATTCTGAGTGTGGCGAGGATCCGTCCTCTGTCTGCATCTCCTGGGATCTCATAGGAGCCGTCCGCGTGTCTTCCCCTAGTGTCCCATAGTGCGGGCTGCCGTGGAAATGCGGGGTTTGGGCTGGAAATGCAGGTAGCATCTAGTTCATCCCCAGGACTGATGAGGTATTTAGTTGAATTCCCCCTGCCTGGGAAAACCTGTGACAACAGGCATCTGCGTAGGGGGCAGCCACAAACATCCCCCACCCACTCGGCCGCGTTCAGGATTTCTGAGTGTGGCGAGGTTCCGTCATCTTTCTGCAGAGCCTGGGATCTCCTAGGAGCCCTCCGCATGTCTTACCCGAGTGTATCCTAGAGCGGGCTGCCGAGGAAAGGCGGGGGTTGGGCTGGAAAACAAGTAGCATCTAGTGATTTCACCTGGACAGATGAGGTAATTAGCGGACTTCCCCCTGCCAGGGAACACCTGTGACACCAGGCAGCTGCTTGGAGGGCGGCCCCAAACCTCCCCCACACACTCGGCCGGGTTCCGGAATTCTGAGTGTGGGGAGGTTCCGTCCTCTGTGTGCAGCGCCTTGGATATCCTAGGAGCCCTCCGCGTGTCTTCCCCGAGCGTCTCCTAGTGCGGGCTTCATGGGAAAAGAGGGGATTAGGCTGGAAATGCAGGTAGCATCTAGTGCCTCCCTCTGGACAGATGAGGTATTTAGCGGACTTCCCCCTGCCAGGGAACACCTGTGAAACCAGGCAGCTGAGTGGAGGGCGGCCCCAAACCTCCCCCACCCACTCGGCCGGGTTCCGGAATTCTGAGTGTGGGGAGGTTCCGTCCTCTGTCTGCAGCGCCTGGGATCTCCTAGGAGCCCTCCGCGTGTCTTCCTCGAGGGACTCTTATGTGGGCTGCAGGGGAAAGGCGGGGGTTGGGCTGGAAATACTGGTAGCATCTAGTGCCTCCCTCTGGACAGATGAGGTATTTAGCGGAATTCCCCCTGCCAGGGAACACCTGTGACACCAGGCAGCTGCGTGGTGGGCGGCCCCAAACTTCCCCCTCCCACTCGGCCTCGTTCCGGCATTCTGAGTGTAGGGAGGTTCCGTCCTCTCTCTGCAGCGACTGGGATCTCCTAGGAGCCCTCCCCGACTCTTCCCAGAGTTTCTCCTAGTGCGGGTTGCCGGGGAAAGGCGGGGGTAGGCCTGGAAATGCAGGTAGCATCTAGTGCCTCCCCCTGGACAGATGAGGTATTTAGCGGACTTCCCCATGCCAGGTAACACCTGTGACACCAGGCAGCTTCGTGGAAGGCGGCCCCAAACCTCCCAAACCCATTTGGCCGCGTTCCGGAATTCTGATTGTGGCGAGGTTCCGTCCTCTGTCTGCAGCACCTGGGATTTCCTAGGAGCCATCCGCGTGTCATCCCAGAGTGTCTCCTAGTGCGGGCTGCCGGGGAAATGCTGGGGTTGGGCTGGATATACAGGTAGCATCTAGTGCCTCCTCTTGGAGAGATGAGGCATTTAGCGGACTTCCCCCTGCCAGGGAACACATGTGACACCAGGCTGCTGCGTGGATGGCGGCCCCAAATTTCCCCCACCCACTCGAACCCGTTCCGGAATTCTGAGTGTGGCGAGGTTCCCTCCTCTGTCTGCAGAGCCTGGGATCTCCCAGGAGTCCTCCGCGTGTCTTCCCCGAATGTCTCCTATTGCGGGCTGACAGGGAGAGGTGGGGGTTGGGCTAGAAATGCAGGTAGAATCTAGTGCCTACCCCTGGACATATGAGGAAATTAGCGGAATTCCCCCTGCCAGGGAACACCTGTGACACTAGGCAGCTGCGTGGAGGGCGGCCCAAATCCTCCCCCACCCACTCGACCGCGTTCCGGAATTCTGAGTGTGGGGAGGTTCCGTCCTCTTTCTGCAGCGCCTGGGATCTCCTAGGAGCCCTCCGCGTGACTTCCACGAGTGTCTCCTTGTGTGGGCTGCAGGGAAAACGCGGGGGATAGGCTAGAAATGCAGGTAGCATCTAGTGCCTCCCCCTGGACAGATGAGGTAATTAGCGGAATTCCCCATGCCAGGGAATACCTGTGACAACAGGCATCTGCGTAGAGGGCGACCCCAAACCTCCCCCACCCACTCGGCCGCGTTCCGGAATTCTGAGTGTGGCGAGGTTCTGTCCTCTTTCTGCAGAGCCTGGGATCTCCTAGGAGCCCTCCGCATGTCTTACCCGAGTGTATCATAGAGCGGGCTGCCGAGGAAAGGCAGTGGTTTTGCTGGAAAAGCAGATAGCATCTAGTGCCTCCTCTTGGAGAGATGAGGCAATTAGCGGATTTCCCCCTACCAGGGAACACATGTGACACCAGGAAGCTGCGTGGATGGCGGCCCCAAATTTCCCTACCCACTCGAACCCGTTCCGGAATTCTGAGTGTGGCGAGGTTCCGTCCTCAGTCTGCAGAGCCTGGGATCTCCTAGGAGTCCTCCGCGTGTCTTCCCCGAATGTCTCCTATTGCGGGCTGAGAGGGAGAGGCGGTGGTTGGGCTAGAAATGCAGGTAGCATCTAGTGCCTACCTCTGGACAAAAGAGGTAATTAGCGGACTTCCCCCTGCCAGGGAAAACATGCGACACCAGGCAGCTGCGTGTAGGGCGGCCCCATACCTCCCCAACCCACTCGGGCGCGTTCCGGAATTCTGAGAGTGCCGAGGTTCCGTCCTCTGTCTGCTTTGCCTGGGATCTCCTAGGAGCCCTCCGCGTGTCTTCCCCGATTGTTACCTAGTGCCGGCTGCCTGGAAATGCGTGGGTTGGGCTGGAAATGCAGGTAGCATCTAGTGCCTCCCCCTGGACAGATGAGGTATTCAGCGGTCTTGCTCCTGCCAGGGAACACATGTGACAACAGACAGCTGCGTGGAGGGCGTCCCCAAAACTCCCCCACCTACTCGGCCGCGTTCCGGAATTTTGAGTTTGGGGAGGTTCCGCCCTCTGTCGGCAGTGCCTGGGAACTCCCAGGAGCATTCCGAGTGACGTCCCCGAGTGTCTCCTAGTGCGGGCTGCCAGGGAAAGGCTGGGGTTCGGCTGGAAATGCAGGTAGCATCTAGTGCCTCCCCCTGGACAGATGAGGTAATTAGCGGACTTCCCCGTGCCAGGGAACACCTGTGACACCTGGCAGCTGCGTGGAGGGCGGCCCCAAACATCCCCCACCCACTCGGGCGCGTTACGGATTTCTGAGTGTGGCGAGGTTCCGTCCGCAGTCTACAGCGCCTGGGATTACCTAGGAGCCATTCGCGTGTCTTCCCCGAGTGTCTCCTAGTTGGGCTGCCGGGGAAAAGCGGGGGTTGTCCTGGAAATGCATGTAGCATCTAGTGACTCCCCCTGGACAGATGAGGAAATTAGCGGTCTTCCTCCTGCCAGGGAACACCTGTGACACCAGGCAGCTGCGTGCAGGGCGGCCCCAAACCTCCCACATCCACTAGGCCGCGTTCCGGTGTTCTGAGTGTGAGGAGATTCCGTCTAATATCTGCATCGCCTGGGATCTACTAGGAGTCCTCCGCCTGTCTTCCACGAGTGTCTCTTATTGCGTGCTGCTGGGAAAACGCGGGGGATAGGCTAGAAATGCAGGTTGCTTCTAGTGCCTCCCCCTGGACTGATGAGGTATTTAGCGAAATTCCCCCTGAGAGGGAACACCTGTGACACCAGGCAGCTGAGTGGGGGTCGGCCCCAACTTCGCACACCCACTCGGCCGCGTTCCTTAATTCTGAGTGTGGCGAGGTTCCGTCTTCGGTCTGCAGCGACTGGGATCTACTAGGAGCCCACCGCCTGTCTTCCCCGAGTTTATCCTTGAGTGGGCTGCCGGGGAAAGGCGGGGGTTGTGCTGGAAATGCAGGTAGCATCTAGTGCCTCCCCCTGAACAGATGAGGTAATTAGCGGACTTCCACCTGCCAGGGAACACATGTGACACCATTCAGCTTCGAGGAGGTTGGCCCTAATCCTCCCCCACCCACTCGGCCGCGTTCCGGAATTCTGAGTGTGGCGAGGTTCTGTCCTCAGTCTGCAGAGCCTGGGACCTAATAGGAGCCCTCCTCGTATCTTCCCCGAGTGTCTCCTAGTGTGGGCAGCCGGGGAAAGGTGGGGGTTGGGCTGGAAATGCAGGTAGCACCTAGTGCCTCCCCCTGGACAGATGAGGTAATTAGCGGTCTTCTTCCTGCCATGGAACACCTGTGACACCAAGCAGCTGCGTGGGGTGCGGCCCTAAACTTCTCCCACGCACTCAGCCTCGTTCCGGAATTCTGAGTGTGGCGAGGATCCGTCCTCTGTCTGCATCTCCTGGGATCTCATAGGAGCCGTCCGCGTGTCTTCCCCTAGTGTCCCATAGTGCGGGCTGCCGTGGAAATGCGAGGTTTGGGCTGGAAATGCAGGTAGCATCTAGTTCATCCCCCTGGACTGATGAGGTATTTAGTTGAATTCCCCCTGCCTGGGAAAACCTGTGACAACAGGCATCTGCGTAGAGGGCGACCCCAAACCTCCCCCACCCACTCGGCCGCGTTCCGGAATTCTGAGTGTGGCGAGGTTCTGTCCTCTTTCTGCAGAGCCTAGGATCTCCTAGGAGCCCTCCGCATATCTTACCCGAGTGTATCATAGAGCGGGCTGCCGAGGAAAGGCGGTGGTTGTGCTGGAAAAGCAGATAGCATCTACTGCCTCCACTTGGAGTGATGAGGCAATTAGCGGATTTCCCCCTGCCAGGGAACACATGTGACACCAGGCAGCTGCGTGGATGGCGGCCCCAAATTTCCCCCACCCACTTGAACCCGTTCCGGAATTCTGAGAGTGGCGAGGTTCCGTCCTCTGTCTGCAGCGCCTGGGATCTCCTAGGAGTCTTCCGCGTGTCTTCCCCGAATGTCCCCTATTGCGGGCTGACAGGGAGAGGCGGGGGTTGGGCTAGAAATGCAGGTAGCATCTAGTGCCTACCCCTGGACATATGAGGTAATTAGCGGAATTCCCCATGCCAGGGAACACCTGTGACACCAGGCAGCTGCGTGGAGGGCGTCCCCAAACCTCCCCCACACACTTGGCCGCGTTCCGGAATTCTGAGTGTGGCGAGGTTCCGTCCTCAGTCTGCAGAGCCTGGGATCTCCTAGGAGCCCTCCGCGTATCTTCCCCGAGTGTCTCCTAGTGTTGGCAGCCGGGGAAATGTTGGGGTTGGGCTGGAAATGCAGGTAGCATCTAGTGCCTCCCCCTGGACAGATGAGGTAATTAGCGGTATTCTTACTGCCATGGAACACCTGTGACACCAAGCAGCTGCGTGGGGTTCGGCCCCAAACTTCCCCCACGCACTCAGCCTCGTTCCGGAATTCTGAGTGTGGCGAGGATCCGTCCTCTGTCTGCATCTCCTGGGATCTCATAGGAGCCGTCCCCGTGTCTTCCCCTAGTGTCCCATAGTGCGTGCTGCCCTGGAAATGCGGGGTTTGGGCTGGAAATGCAGGTAGCATCTAGTTCATCCCCCTGGACTGGTGAGGAATTTAGTTGAATTCCCCCTGCCTGGGAAAACCTGTGACAACAGGCATCTGCGTAGAGGGCGGCCCCAAACCTCCCCCACCCACTCGGCCGCGTTCCGGATTTCTGAGTGTGGCGAGGTTCCGTCCTCTTTCCTCAGAGCCTGGGATCTCCTAGGAGCCCTCCGCATGTCTTACCTGAGTGCATCATAAAGCGGGCTGCCGAGGAAATGCGGGGGTTGGGCTGGAAATGCAGGTAGCATCTAGTGCCTACCCCTGGACAAAAGACGTATTTAGCGGACTTCCCCCTGCCAGGGAACACATGTGACACCAGGCATCTGCGTGTAGGGCGGCCACAAACTTCCCCCACCCACTCGAACCGGTTCCGGAATTCTGAGAGTGGCGAGGTTCCATCCACTGTCTGCAGCGCCTGGTATCTCCTAGGAGTCCTCCGCGTGTCTTCCCCGAGTGTCTCCTAGTTGGGCTGCCGGGGAAAAGCGGGGGATGGCCTGGAAATGCAGGTAGGATCTAGAGCCTCCCCCTGGGCAGATGAGGAAATTAGCGGTCTTCCTCCTGCCAGGGAACACCTGTGACACCAGGCAGCTGCGTGGTGGGTGGCCCCAAACCTCCCACATCCACTAGGCCGCGTTCCAGGATTCTGATTGTGAGGAGGTTCCGTCTTCTGTCTGCATCGCCTGGGATCTACTAGGAGCCCTCCGCGTGTCTTCCCAGAGTCTCTCCTAGTGCGGGCTGCCGGGGAAAGTCGGGGGTGGGCTGGAAATGTAGGTAGCATCTTGTGCCTCCCCCTGGACAGATGAGGTAATTACCGGAATTCCCCCTGCCATGGAACACCTGTGACACCATGCAGCTGCGTGGAGGGTGGCCCCAAACCTCCCCCACAGACTCGGCCGTGTTCCGGAATTCTGAGTGTGGGGAGGTTCCGTCCTCTGTCTGCAGCGCTTGGGATCTCCTAGGAGCCCTCCGCGTGTCTTCCCCGAGTGATACTTATGCGGGCGGCTGGGGAAAGTCGGGGTTGGGCTTGAAACGCAGGTAGAATCTAGTGCATCCCCCTGGACAAATGAGGTAATTAGCGGAATTACACCCCTGCCAGGGAACACCTGTGTCACCAGGCAGCTGCGTGGAGGGCGGCCCCAAACCTCCCCCACCCACTCGGCCGCGTTCCGGAATTCTGAGTGTGGCGAGGTTCCGTCCTAATTCTGCAGTGCCTGGGATCTCCTAGGAGCCCTCCGCCTGTCTTCCCCGAATGACTCTTAGTGCGGGCTGCCGGGAAAACGCAGGGGATAGGCTAGAATTGCAGGTAGCATCTTGTGCCTCCCCCTGGACTGATGAGGTATTTAGCGGAATTCCCCCTGCCAGGGAACTCCTGTGACACCATGCAGCTGTGTGGAAGGCGGCCCCAAACCTCCCCCACCCACTCGGCCGCGTTCCAGAATTCTGAGTGTGAGGAGGTTCCGTCCTGTGTCTGCAGTGCCTGGGATCTTCTAGGAGCCCTCCGCGTGTATTCCCTGAGTGTCTCCTAGCGCAGTCTTCCGGGGAAAGGCTGGGGTTGCACTGGAAATGCAGGTAGAATCAAGTGCCTCCCCCTGGATAGATGAGGTAATTAGCGGAATTCCCCCTGCCAGAGTACACCTGTGACACCATGCAGCTTCGTGGAGGTTGGCCCCAATCCTCCCCCACCCACTCGGCCGCGTTCCGGAATTCTGAGTGTGGCGAGGTTCCGTCCACTTTCTGCAGCACCTGGGATCTCCTAGGAGCCCTCCGCATGTCTTACCTGAGTGCATCATAAAGCGGGCTGCCGAGGAATTGCGGGGGTTGGGCTGGAAATGCAGGTAGCATCTAGTGCCTACCCCTGGACAAAAGAGGTAATTAGCGGACTTCCCCCTGCCAGGGAACACATGTGACAACAGGCATCTGCGTGTAGGGCGGCCACAAACTTCCCCCACCCACTCGAACCCGTTCCGTAATCCTGAGAGTGGCGAGGTTCCATCCACTGTCTGCAGCGCCTGGTATCTCCTAGGAGTCCTCCGCGTGTCTTCCCCGAGTGTCTCCTAGTTGGGCTGCGGGGAAAAGCGGGGGATGGCCTGGAAATGCAGGTAGGATCTAGAGCCTCCCCCTGGGCAGATGAGGAAATTAGCGGTCTTCCTCCTGCCAGGGAACACCTGTGACACCAGGCAGCTGCGTGGTGGGTGGCCCCAAACCTCCCACATCCACTAGGCCGCGTTCCAGGATTCTGATTGTGAGGAGGTTCCGTCTTCTGTCTGCATCGCCTGGGATCTACTAGGAGCCCTCCGCGTGTCTTCCCAGAGTCTCTCCTAGTGCGGGCTGCCGGGGAAAGTCGGGGGTGGGCTGGAAATGCAGGTAGCATCTAGTGCCTCCCCCTGGACAGATGAGGTAATTACCGGAATTCCCCCTGCCATGGAACACCTGTGACACCAGGCAGCTGCGTGGTGGGCGGCCCCAAACCTCCCCCACCCACTCGACCGCGTTCCGGAATTCTGAGTGTGGGGAGGTTCCGTCCTCTGTCTGCAGCGCCTGGGATCTCCTAGGAGCCATCCGCGTGTCTTCCCCGAGTGTCTCCTAGTGTGGGCAGCCGGGGAAATGTAGGGGTTGGGCTGGAATTGCAGGTAGCATCTAGTGCCTCCCCCTGGACAGATGAGGTACTTAGCGGTCTTCTTCCTGTCATGGAACACCTGTGACACCAAGCAGCTGCGTGGTGTGCGGCCCCAAACTTCCCCCACGCACTCAGCCGCGTTCCGGAATTCTGAGTGTGGCGAGGATCCGTCCTCTGTCTGCATCTCCTGGGATCTCATAGGAGCCGTCCGCGTGTCTTCCCCTAGTGTCCCATAGTGCGGGCTGCCGTGGAAATGCGGGGTTTGGGCTGGAAATGCAGGTAGCATCTAGTTCATCCCCAGGACTGATGAGGTATTTAGTTGAATTCCCCCTGCCTGGGAAAACCTGTGACAACAGGCATCTGCGTAGGGGGCAGCCACAAACATCCCCCACCCACTCGGCCGCGTTCAGGATTTCTGAGTGTGGCGAGGTTCCGTCATCTTTCTGCAGAGCCTGGGATCTCCTAGGAGCCCTCCGCATGTCTTACCCGAGTGTATCCTAGAGCGGGCTGCCGAGGAAAGGCGGGGGTTGGGCTGGAAAACAAGTAGCATCTAGTGATTTCACCTGGACAGATGAGGTAATTAGCGGACTTCCCCCTGCCAGGGAACACCTGTGACACCAGGCAGCTGCTTGGAGGGCGGCCCCAAACCTCCCCCACACACTCGGCCGGGTTCCGGAATTCTGAGTGTGGGGAGGTTCCGTCCTCTGTGTGCAGCGCCTTGGATATCCTAGGAGCCCTCCGCGTGTCTTCCCCGAGCGTCTCCTAGTGCGGGCTTCATGGGAAAAGAGGGGATTAGGCTGGAAATGCAGGTAGCATCTAGTGCCTCCCTCTGGACAGATGAGGTATTTAGCGGACTTCCCCCTGCCAGGGAACACCTGTGAAACCAGGCAGCTGAGTGGAGGGCGGCCCCAAACCTCCCCCACCCACTCGGCCGGGTTCCGGAATTCTGAGTGTGGGGAGGTTCCGTCCTCTGTCTGCAGCGCCTGGGATCTCCTAGGAGCCCTCCGCGTGTCTTCCTCGAGGGACTCTTATGTGGGCTGCAGGGGAAAGGCGGGGGTTGGGCTGGAAATACTGGTAGCATCTAGTGCCTCCCTCTGGACAGATGAGGTATTTAGCGGAATTCCCCCTGCCAGGGAACACCTGTGACACCAGGCAGCTGCGTGGTGGGCGGCCCCAAACTTCCCCCTCCCACTCGGCCTCGTTCCGGCATTCTGAGTGTAGGGAGGTTCCGTCCTCTCTCTGCAGCGACTGGGATCTCCTAGGAGCCCTCCCCGACTCTTCCCAGAGTTTCTCCTAGTGCGGGTTGCCGGGGAAAGGCGGGGGTAGGCCTGGAAATGCAGGTAGCATCTAGTGCCTCCCCCTGGACAGATGAGGTATTTAGCGGACTTCCCCATGCCAGGTAACACCTGTGACACCAGGCAGCTTCGTGGAAGGCGGCCCCAAACCTCCCAAACCCATTTGGCCGCGTTCCGGAATTCTGATTGTGGCGAGGTTCCGTCCTCTGTCTGCAGCACCTGGGATTTCCTAGGAGCCATCCGCGTGTCATCCCAGAGTGTCTCCTAGTGCGGGCTGCCGGGGAAATGCTGGGGTTGGGCTGGATATACAGGTAGCATCTAGTGCCTCCTCTTGGAGAGATGAGGCAATTAGCGGACTTCCCCCTGCCAGGGAACACATGTGACACCAGGCTGCTGCGTGGATGGCGGCCCCAAATTTCCCCCACCCACTCGAACCCGTTCCGGAATTCTGAGTGTGGCGAGGTTCCCTCCTCTGTCTGCAGAGCCTGGGATCTCCCAGGAGTCCTCCGCGTGTCTTCCCCGAATGTCTCCTATTGCGGGCTGACAGGGAGAGGTGGGGGTTGGGCTAGAAATGCAGGTAGAATCTAGTGCCTACCCCTGGACATATGAGGAAATTAGCGGAATTCCCCCTGCCAGGGAACACCTGTGACACTAGGCAGCTGCGTGGAGGGCGGCCCAAATCCTCCCCCACCCACTCGACCGCGTTCCGGAATTCTGAGTGTGGGGAGGTTCCGTCCTCTTTCTGCAGCGCCTGGGATCTCCTAGGAGCCCTCCGCGTGACTTCCACGAGTGTCTCCTTGTGCGGGCTGCAGGGAAAACGCGGGGGATAGGCTAGAAATGCAGGTAGCATCTAGTGCCTCCCCCTGGACAGATGAGGTAATTAGCGGAATTCCCCATGCCAGGGAATACCTGTGACAACAGGCATCTGCGTAGAGGGCGACCCCAAACCTCCCCCACCCACTCGGCCGCGTTCCGGAATTCTGAGTGTGGCGAGGTTCTGTCCTCTTTCTGCAGAGCCTGGGATCTCCTAGGAGCCCTCCGCATGTCTTACCCGAGTGTATCATAGAGCGGGCTGCCGAGGAAAGGCAGTGGTTTTGCTGGAAAAGCAGATAGCATCTAGTGCCTCCTCTTGGAGAGATGAGGCAATTAGCGGATTTCCCCCTACCAGGGAACACATGTGACACCAGGAAGCTGCGTGGATGGCGGCCCCAAATTTCCCTACCCACTCGAACCCGTTCCGGAATTCTGAGTGTGGCGAGGTTCCGTCCTCAGTCTGCAGAGCCTGGGATCTCCTAGGAGTCCTCCGCGTGTCTTCCCCGAATGTCTCCTATTGCGGGCTGACAGGGAGAGGCGGTGGTTGGGCTAGAAATGCAGGTAGCATCTAGTGCCTACCTCTGGACAAAAGAGGTAATTAGCGGACTTCCCCCTGCCAGGGAACACATGCGACACCAGGCAGCTGCGTGTAGGGCGGCCCCATACCTCCCCAACCCACTCGGGCGCGTTCCGGAATTCTGAGAGTGCCGAGGTTCCGTCCTCTGTCTGCTTTGCCTGGGATCTCCTAGGAGCCCTCCGCGTGTCTTCCCCGATTGTTACCTAGTGCCGGCTGCCTGGAAATGCGTGGGTTGGGCTGGAAATGCAGGTAGCATCTAGTGCCTCCCCCTGGACAGATGAGGTATTCAGCGGTCTTGCTCCTGCCAGGGAACACATGTGACAACAGACAGCTGCGTGGAGGGCGTCCCCAAAACTCCCCCACCTACTCGGCCGCGTTCCGGAATTTTGAGTTTGGGGAGGTTCCGTCCTCTGTCGGCAGTGCCTGGAATCTCCCAGGAACATTCCGAGTGACTTCCCCGAGTGTCTCCTAGTGCGGGCTGCCAGGGAAAGGCTGGGGTTCGGCTGGAAATGCAGGTAGCATCTAGTGCCTCCCCCTGGACAGATGAGGTAATTAGCGGACTTCCCCGTGCCAGGGAACACCTGTGACACCTGGCAGCTGCGTGGAGGGCGGCCCCAAACATCCCCCACCCACTCGGGCGTGTTACGGATTTCTGAGTGTGGCGAGGTTCCGTCCGCAGTCTACAGCGCCTGGGATTACCTAGGAGCCATTCGCGTGTCTTCCCCGAGTGTCTCCTAGTTGGGCTGCCGGGGAAAAGCGGGGGTTGTCCTGGAAATGCAGGTAGCATCTAGTGCCTCCCCCTGGACAGATGAGGAAATTAGCGGTCTTCCTCCTGCCAGGGAACACCTGTGACACCAGGCAGCTGCGTGCAGGGCGGCCCCAAACCTCCCACATCCACTAGGCCGCGCTCCGGAGTTCTGAGTGTGAGGAGATTCCGTCTAATGTCTGCATCGCCTGGGATCTACTAGGAGTCCTCCGCCTGTCTTCCACGAGTGTCTCTTATTGCGGGCTGCCGGGAAAACGCGGGGGATAGGCTAGGAATGCAGGTTGCTTCTAGTGCCTCCCCCTGGACTGATGAGGTATTTAGCGAAATTCCCCCTGAGAGGGAACACCTGTGACACCAGGCAGCTGAGTGGGGGTCGGCCCCAACTTCCCACACCCACTCGGCCGCGTTCCTTAATTCTGAGTGTGGCGAGGTTCCGTCTTCGGTCTGCAGCGACTGGGATCTACTAGGAGCCCAACGCCTGTCTTCCCCGAGTTTATCCTTGAGTGGGCTGCCGGGGAAAGGCGGGGGTTGTGCTGGAAATGCAGGTAGCATCTAGTGCCTCCCCCTGAACAGATGACGTAATTAGCGGACTTCCATCTGCCAGGGAACACATGTGACACCATTCAGCTTCGAGGAGGTTGGCCCTAATCCTCCCCCACCCACTCGGCCGCGTTCCGGAATTCTGAGTGTGGCGAGGTTCCGTCCTCAGTCTGCAGAGCCTGGGATCTACTAGGAGCCCTCCTAGTATCTTCCCCGAGTGTCTCCTAGTGTGGGCAGCCGGGGAAAGGTGGGGGTTGGGCTGGAAATGCAGGTAGCACCTAGTGCCTCCCCCTGGACAGATGAGGTAATTAGCGGTCTTCTTCCTGCCATGGAACACCTGTGACACCAAGCAGCTGCGTGGGGTGCGGCCCTAAACTTCTCCCACGCACTCAGCCGCGTTCCGGAATTCTGAGTGTGGCGAGGATCCGTCCTCTGTCTGCATCTCCTGGGATCTCATAGGAGCCGTCCGCGTGTCTTCCCCTAGTGTCCCATAGTGCGGGCTGCCGTGGAAATGCGGGGTTTGGGCTGGAAATGCAGGTAGCATCTAGTTCATCCCCCTGGACTGATGAGGTATTTAGTTGAATTCCCCCTGCCTGGGAAAACCTGTGACAACAGGCATCTGCGTAGAGGGCGACCCCAAACCTCCCACACCCACTCGGCCTCGTTCCGGAATTCTGAGTGTGGCGAGGTTCTGTCCTCTTTCTGCAGAGCCTAGGATCTCCTAGGAGCCCTCCGCATGTCTTACCCGAGTGTATCATAGAGCGGGCTGCCGAGGAAAGGCGGTGGTTTTGCTGGAAAAGCAGATAGCATCTACTGCCTCCACTTGGAGAGATGAGGCAATTAGCGGATTTCCCCCTGCCAGGGAACACATGTGACACCAGGCAGCTGCGTGGATGGCGGCCCCAAATTTCCCCCACCCACTTGAACCCGTTCCGGAATTCTGAGTGTGGCGAGGTTCCGTCCTCAGTCTGCAGAGCCTGGGATCTCCTAGGAGCCCTCCGCGTATCTTCCCCGAGTGTCTCCTAGTGTTGGCAGCCGGGGAAAGGTTGGGGTTGGGCTGGAAATGCAGGTAGCATCTAGTGCCTCCCCCTGGACAGATGAGGTAATTAGCGGTCTTCTTCCTGCCATGGAACACCTGTGACACCAAGCAGCTGCGTGGGGTGCGGCCCCAAACTTCCCCCACGCACTCAGCCTCGTTCCGGAATTCTGAGTGTTGCGAGGATCCGTCCTCTGTCTGCATCTCCTGGGATCTCATAGGAGCCGTCCCCGTGTCTTCCCCTAGTGTCCCATAGTGCGTGCTGCCCTGGAAATGCGGGGTTTGGGCTGGAAATGCAGGTAGCATCTAGTTCATCCCCCTGGACTGGTGAGGTATTTAGTTGAATTCCCCCTGCCTGGGAAAACCTGTGACAACAGGCATCTGCATAGAGGGCAGCCCCAAACCTCCCCCACCCACTCGGCCGCGTTCCGGAATTCTGAGTGTGGCGAGGTTCCGTCCTCTTTCCTCAGAGCCTGGGATCTCCTAGGAGCCCTCCGCATGTCTTACCTGAGTGCATCATAAAGCGGGCTGCCGAGGAAATGCGGGGGTTGGGCTGGAAATGCAGGTAGCATCTAGTGCCTACCCCTGGACAAAAGACGTAATTAGCGGACTTCCCCCTGCCAGGGAACACATGTGACACCAGGCATCTGCGTGTAGGGCGGCCACAAACTTCCCCCACCCACTCGAACCGGTTCCGGAATTCTGAGAGTGGCGAGGTTCCATCCACTGTCTGCAGCGCCTGGTATCTCCTAGGAGTCCTCCGCGTGTCTTCACCGAGTGTCTCCTAGTTGGGCTGCCGGGGAAAAGCGGGGGATGGCCTGGAAATGCAGGTAGGATCTAGAGCCTCCCCCTGGGCAGATGAGGAAATTAGCGGTCTTCCTCCTGCCAGGGAACACCTGTGACACCAGGCAGCTGCGTGGTGGGTGGCCCCAAACCTCCCACATCCACTAGGCCGCGTTCCAGGATTCTGATTGTGAGGAGGTTCCGTCTTCTGTCTGCATCGCCTGGGATCTACTAGGAGCCCTCCGCGTGTCTTCCCAGAGTCTCTCCTAGTGCGGGCTGCCGGGGAAAGTCGGGGGTGGGCTGGAAATGTAGGTAGCATCTTGTGCCTCCCCCTGGACAGATGAGGTAATTACCGGAATTCCCCCTGCCATGGAACACCTGTGACACCATGCAGCTGCGTGGAGGGTGGCCCCAAACCTCCCCCACAGACTCGGCCGTGTTCCGGAATTCTGAGTGTGGGGAGGTTCCGTCCTCTGTCTGCAGCGCTTGGGATCTCCTAGGAGCCCTCCGCGTGTCTTCCCCGAGTGATACTTATGCGGGCGGCTGGGGAAAGTCGGGGTTGGGCTTGAAACGCAGGTAGAATCTAGTGCATCCCCCTGGACAAATGAGGTAATTAGCGGAATTACACCCCTGCCAGGGAACACCTGTGTCACCAGGCAGCTGCGTGGAGGGCGGCCCCAAACCTCCCCCACCCACTCGGCCGCGTTCCGGAATTCTGAGTGTGGCGAGGTTCCGTCCTAATTCTGCAGTGCCTGGGATCTCCTAGGAGCCCTCCGCCTGTCTTCCCCGAATGACTCTTATTGCGGGCTGCCGGGAAAACGCAGGGGATAGGCTAGAATTGCAGGTAGCATCTTGTGCCTCCCCCTGGACTGATGAGGTATTTAGCGGAATTCCCCCTGCCAGGGAACTCCTGTGACACCATGCAGCTGTGTGGAAGGCGGCCCCAAACCTCCCCCACCCACTCGGCCGCGTTCCAGAATTCTGAGTGTGAGGAGGTTCCGTCCTGTGTCTGCAGTGCCTGGGATCTTCTAGGAGCCCTCCGCGTGTATTCCCTGAGTGTCTCCTAGCGCAGTCTTCCGGGGAAAGGCTGGGGTTGCACTGGAAATGCAGGTAGAATCAAGTGCCTCCCCCTGGATAGATGAGGTAATTAGCGGAATTCCCCCTGCCAGAGTACACCTGTGACACCATGCAGCTTCGTGGAGGTTGGCCCCAATCCTCCCCCACCCACTCGGCCGCGTTCCGGAATTCTGAGTGTGGCGAGGTTCCGTCCACTTTCTGCAGCACCTGGGATCTCCTAGGAGCCCTCCGCATGTCTTACCTGAGTGCATCATAAAGCGGGCTGCCGAGGAATTGCGGGGGTTGGGCTGGAAATGCAGGTAGCATCTAGTGCCTACCCCTGGACAAAAGAGGTAATTAGCGGACTTCCCCCTGCCAGGGAACACATGTGACAACAGGCATCTGCGTGTAGGGCGGCCACAAACTTCCCCCACCCACTCGAACCCGTTCCGTAATCCTGAGAGTGGCGAGGTTCCATCCACTGTCTGCAGCGCCTGGTATCTCCTAGGAGTCCTCCGCGTGTCTTCCCCGAGTGTCTCCTAGTTGGGCTGCGGGGAAAAGCGGGGGATGGCCTGGAAATGCAGGTAGGATCTAGAGCCTCCCCCTGGGCAGATGAGGAAATTAGCGGTCTTCCTCCTGCCAGGGAACACCTGTGACACCAGGCAGCTGCGTGGTGGGTGGCCCCAAACCTCCCACATCCACTAGGCCGCGTTCCAGGATTCTGATTGTGAGGAGGTTCCGTCTTCTGTCTGCATCGCCTGGGATCTACTAGGAGCCCTCCGCGTGTCTTCCCAGAGTCTCTCCTAGTGCGGGCTGCCGGGGAAAGTCGGGGGTGGGCTGGAAATGCAGGTAGCATCTAGTGCCTCCCCCTGGACAGATGAGGTAATTACCGGAATTCCCCCTGCCATGGAACACCTGTGACACCAGGCAGCTGCGTGGTGGGCGGCCCCAAACCTCCCCCACCCACTCGACCGCGTTCCGGAATTCTGAGTGTGGGGAGGTTCCGTCCTCTGTCTGCAGCGCCTGGGATCTCCTAGGAGCCATCCGCGTGTCTTCCCCGAGTGTCTCCTAGTGTGGGCAGCCGGGGAAATGTAGGGGTTGGGCTGGAATTGCAGGTAGCATCTAGTGCCTCCCCCTGGACAGATGAGGTACTTAGCGGTCTTCTTCCTGTCATGGAACACCTGTGACACCAAGCAGCTGCGTGGTGTGCGGCCCCAAACTTCCCCCACGCACTCAGCCGCGTTCCGGAATTCTGAGTGTGGCGAGGATCCGTCCTCTGTCTGCATCTCCTGGGATCTCATAGGAGCCGTCCGCGTGTCTTCCCCTAGTGTCCCATAGTGCGGGCTGCCGTGGAAATGCGGGGTTTGGGCTGGAAATGCAGGTAGCATCTAGTTCATCCCCAGGACTGATGAGGTATTTAGTTGAATTCCCCCTGCCTGGGAAAACCTGTGACAACAGGCATCTGCGTAGGGGGCAGCCACAAACATCCCCCACCCACTCGGCCGCGTTCAGGATTTCTGAGTGTGGCGAGGTTCCGTCATCTTTCTGCAGAGCCTGGGATCTCCTAGGAGCCCTCCGCATGTCTTACCCGAGTGTATCCTAGAGCGGGCTGCCGAGGAAAGGCGGGGGTTGGGCTGGAAAACAAGTAGCATCTAGTGATTTCACCTGGACAGATGAGGTAATTAGCGGACTTCCCCCTGCCAGGGAACACCTGTGACACCAGGCAGCTGCTTGGAGGGCGGCCCCAAACCTCCCCCACACACTCGGCCGGGTTCCGGAATTCTGAGTGTGGGGAGGTTCCGTCCTCTGTGTGCAGCGCCTTGGATATCCTAGGAGCCCTCCGCGTGTCTTCCCCGAGCGTCTCCTAGTGCGGGCTTCATGGGAAAAGAGGGGATTAGGCTGGAAATGCAGGTAGCATCTAGTGCCTCCCTCTGGACAGATGAGGTATTTAGCGGACTTCCCCCTGCCAGGGAACACCTGTGAAACCAGGCAGCTGAGTGGAGGGCGGCCCCAAACCTCCCCCACCCACTCGGCCGGGTTCCGGAATTCTGAGTGTGGGGAGGTTCCGTCCTCTGTCTGCAGCGCCTGGGATCTCCTAGGAGCCCTCCGCGTGTCTTCCTCGAGGGACTCTTATGTGGGCTGCAGGGGAAAGGCGGGGGTTGGGCTGGAAATACTGGTAGCATCTAGTGCCTCCCTCTGGACAGATGAGGTATTTAGCGGAATTCCCCCTGCCAGGGAACACCTGTGACACCAGGCAGCTGCGTGGTGGGCGGCCCCAAACTTCCCCCTCCCACTCGGCCTCGTTCCGGCATTCTGAGTGTAGGGAGGTTCCGTCCTCTCTCTGCAGCGACTGGGATCTCCTAGGAGCCCTCCCCGACTCTTCCCAGAGTTTCTCCTAGTGCGGGTTGCCGGGGAAAGGCGGGGGTAGGCCTGGAAATGCAGGTAGCATCTAGTGCCTCCCCCTGGACAGATGAGGTATTTAGCGGACTTCCCCATGCCAGGTAACACCTGTGACACCAGGCAGCTTCGTGGAAGGCGGCCCCAAACCTCCCAAACCCATTTGGCCGCGTTCCGGAATTCTGATTGTGGCGAGGTTCCGTCCTCTGTCTGCAGCACCTGGGATTTCCTAGGAGCCATCCGCGTGTCATCCCAGAGTGTCTCCTAGTGCGGGCTGCCGGGGAAATGCTGGGGTTGGGCTGGATATACAGGTAGCATCTAGTGCCTCCTCTTGGAGAGATGAGGCAATTAGCGGACTTCCCCCTGCCAGGGAACACATGTGACACCAGGCTGCTGCGTGGATGGCGGCCCCAAATTTCCCCCACCCACTCGAACCCGTTCCGGAATTCTGAGTGTGGCGAGGTTCCCTCCTCTGTCTGCAGAGCCTGGGATCTCCCAGGAGTCCTCCGCGTGTCTTCCCCGAATGTCTCCTATTGCGGGCTGACAGGGAGAGGTGGGGGTTGGGCTAGAAATGCAGGTAGAATCTAGTGCCTACCCCTGGACATATGAGGAAATTAGCGGAATTCCCCCTGCCAGGGAACACCTGTGACACTAGGCAGCTGCGTGGAGGGCGGCCCAAATCCTCCCCCACCCACTCGACCGCGTTCCGGAATTCTGAGTGTGGGGAGGTTCCGTCCTCTTTCTGCAGCGCCTGGGATCTCCTAGGAGCCTTCCGCGTGACTTCCACGAGTGTCTCCTTGTGCGGGCTGCAGGGAAAACGCGGGGGATAGGCTAGAAATGCAGGTAGCATCTAGTGCCTCCCCCTGGACAGATGAGGTAATTAGCGGAATTCCCCATGCCAGGGAATACCTGTGACAACAGGCATCTGCGTAGAGGGCGACCCCAAACCTCCCCCACCCACTCGGCCGCGTTCCGGAATTCTGAGTGTGGCGAGGTTCCGTCCTCTTTCTGCAGAGCCTGGGATCTCCTAGGAGCCCTCCGCATGTCTTACCCGAGTGTATCATAGAGCGGGCTGCCGAGGAAAGGCAGTGGTTTTGCTGGAAAAGCAGATAGCATCTAGTGCCTCCTCTTGGAGAGATGAGGCAATTAGCGGATTTCCCCCTACCAGGGAACACATGTGACACCAGGAAGCTGCGTGGATGGCGGCCCCAAATTTCCCTACCCACTCGAACCCGTTCCGGAATTCTGAGTGTGGCGAGGTTCCGTCCTCAGTCTGCAGAGCCTGGGATCTCCTAGGAGTCCTCCGCGTGTCTTCCCCGAATGTCTCCTATTGCGGGCTGACAGGGAGAGGCGGTGGTTGGGCTAGAAATGCAGGTAGCATCTAGTGCCTACCTCTGGACAAAAGAGGTAATTAGCGGACTTCCCCCTGCCAGGGAACACATGCGACACCAGGCAGCTGCGTGTAGGGCGGCCCCATACCTCCCCAACCCACTCGGGCGCGTTCCGGAATTCTGAGAGTGCCGAGGTTCCGTCCTCTGTCTGCTTTGCCTGGGATCTCCTAGGAGCCCTCCGCGTGTCTTCCCCGATTGTTACCTAGTGCCGGCTGCCTGGAAATGCGTGGGTTGGGCTGGAAATGCAGGTAGCATCTAGTGCCTCCCCCTGGACAGATGAGGTATTCAGCGGTCTTGCTCCTGCCAGGGAACACATGTGACAACAGACAGCTGCGTGGAGGGCGTCCCCAAAACTCCCCCACCTACTCGGCCGCGTTCCGGAATTTTGAGTTTGGGGAGGTTCCGTCCTCTGTCGGCAGTGCCTGGAATCTCCCAGGAACATTCCGAGTGACTTCCCCGAGTGTCTCCTAGTGCGGGCTGCCAGGGAAAGGCTGGGGTTCGGCTGGAAATGCAGGTAGCATCTAGTGCCTCCCCCTGGACAGATGAGGTAATTAGCGGACTTCCCCGTGCCAGGGAACACCTGTGACACCTGGCAGCTGCGTGGAGGGCGGCCCCAAACATCCCCCACCCACTCGGGCGCGTTACGGATTTCTGAGTGTGGCGAGGTTCCGTCCGCAGTCTACAGCGCCTGGGATTACCTAGGAGCCATTCGCGTGTCTTCCCCGAGTGTCTCCTAGTTGGGCTGCCGGGGAAAAGCGGGGGTTGTCCTGGAAATGCAGGTAGCATCTAGTGCCTCCCCCTGGACAGATGAGGAAATTAGCGGTCTTCCTCCTGCCAGGGAACACCTGTGACACCAGGCAGCTGCGTGCAGGGCGGCCCCAAACCTCCCACATCCACTAGGCCGCGCTCCGGAGTTCTGAGTGTGAGGAGATTCCGTCTAATGTCTGCATCGCCTGGGATCTACTAGGAGTCCTCCGCCTGTCTTCCACGAGTGTCTCTTATTGCGGGCTGCCGGGAAAACGCGGGGGATAGGCTAGAAATGCAGGTTGCTTCTAGTGCCTCCCCCTGGACTGATGAGGTATTTAGCGAAATTCCCCCTGAGAGGGAACACCTGTGACACCAGGCAGCTGAGTGGGGGTCGGCCCCAACTTCCCACACCCACTCGGCCGCGTTCCTTAATTCTGAGTGTGGCGAGGTTCCGTCTTCGGTCTGCAGCGACTGGGATCTACTAGGAGCCCAACGCCTGTCTTCCCCGAGTTTATCCTTGAGTGGGCTGCCGGGGAAAGGCAGGGGTTGTGCTGGAAATGCAGGTAGCATCTAGTGCCTCCCCCTGAACAGATGACGTAATTAGCGGACTTCCATCTGCCAGGGAACACATGTGACACCATTCAGCTTCGAGGAGGTTGGCCCTAATCCTCCCCCACCCACTCGGCCGCGTTCCGGAATTCTGAGTGTGGCGAGGTTCCGTCCTCAGTCTGCAGAGCCTGGGATCTACTAGGAGCCCTCCTAGTATCTTCCCCGAGTGTCTCCTAGTGTGGGCAGCCGGGGAAAGGTGGGGGTTGGGCTGGAAATGCAGGTAGCACCTAGTGCCTCCCCCTGGACAGATGAGGTAATTAGCGGTCTTCTTCCTGCCATGGAACACCTGTGACACCAAGCAGCTGCGTGGGGTGCGGCCCTAAACTTCTCCCACGCACTCAGCCGCGTTCCGGAATTCTGAGTGTGGCGAGGATCCGTCCTCTGTCTGCATCTCCTGGGATCTCATAGGAGCCGTCCGCGTGTCTTCCCCTAGTGTCCCATAGTGCGGGCTGCCGTGGAAATGCGGGGTTTGGGCTGGAAATGCAGGTAGCATCTAGTTCATCCCCCTGGACTGATGAGGTATTTAGTTGAATTCCCCCTGCCTGGGAAAACCTGTGACAACAGGCATCTGCGTAGAGGGCGACCCCAAACCTCCCACACCCACTCGGCCTCGTTCCGGAATTCTGAGTGTGGCGAGGTTCTGTCCTCTTTCTGCAGAGCCTAGGATCTCCTAGGAGCCCTCCGCATGTCTTACCCGAGTGTATCATAGAGCGGGCTGCCGAGGAAAGGCGGTGGTTTTGCTGGAAAAGCAGATAGCATCTACTGCCTCCACTTGGAGAGATGAGGCAATTAGCGGATTTCCCCCTGCCAGGGAACACATGTGACACCAGGCAGCTGCGTGGATGGCGGCCCCAAATTTCCCCCACCCACTTGAACCCGTTCCGGAATTCTGAGTGTGGCGAGGTTCCGTCCTCAGTCTGCAGAGCCTGGGATCTCCTAGGAGCCCTCCGCGTATCTTCCCCGAGTGTCTCCTAGTGTTGGCAGCCGGGGAAAGGGTGGGGTTGGGCTGGAAATGCAGGTAGCATCTAGTGCCTCCCCCTGGACAGATGAGGTAATTAGCGGTCTTCTTCCTGCCATGGAACACCTGTGACACCAAGCAGCTGCGTGGGGTGCGGCCCCAAACTTCCCCCACGCACTCAGCCTCGTTCCGGAATTCTGAGTGTTGCGAGGATCCGTCCTCTGTCTGCATCTCCTGGGATCTCATAGGAGCCGTCCCCGTGTCTTCCCCTAGTGTCCCATAGTGCGTGCTGCCCTGGAAATGCGGGGTTGGGCTGGAAATGCAGGTAGCATCTAGTTCATCCCCCTGGACTGGTGAGGTATTTAGTTGAATTCCCCCTGCCTGGGAAAACCTGTGACAACAGGCATCTGCGTAGAGGGCAGCCCCAAACCTCCCCCACCCACTCGGCCGCGTTCCGGAATTCTGAGTGTGGCGAGGTTCCGTCCTCTTTCCTCAGAGCCTGGGATCTCCTAGGAGCCCTCCGCATGTCTTACCTGAGTGCATCATAAAGCGGGCTGCCGAGGAAATGCGGGGGTTGGGCTGGAAATGCAGGTAGCATCTAGTGCCTACCCCTGGACAAAAGACGTAATTAGCGGACTTCCCCCTGCCAGGGAACACATGTGACACCAGGCATCTGCGTGTAGGGCGGCCACAAACTTCCCCCACCCACTCGAACCGGTTCCGGAATTCTGAGAGTGGCGAGGTTCCATCCACTGTCTGCAGCGCCTGGTATCTCCTAGGAGTCCTCCGCGTGTCTTCCCCGAGTGTCTCCTAGTTGGGCTGCCGGGGAAAAGCGGGGGATGGCCTGGAAATGCAGGTAGGATCTAGAGCCTCCCCCTGGGCAGATGAGGAAATTAGCGGTTTTCCTCCTGCCAGGGAACACCTGTGACACCAGGCAGCTGCGTGGTGGGTGGCCCCAAACCTCCCACATCCACTAGGCCGCGTTCCAGGATTCTGATTGTGAGGAGGTACCGTCTTCTGTCTGCATCGCCTGGGATCTACTAGGAGCCGTCCGCGTGTCTTCCCAGAGTCTCTCCTAGTGCGGGCTGCCGGGGAAAGTCGGGGGTGGGCTGGAAATGCAGGTAGCATCTAGTGCCTCCCCCTGGACAGATGAGGTAATTACCGGAATTCCCCCTGCCATGGAACACCTGTGACACCATGCAGCTGCTTGGAGGGTGGCCCCAAACCTCCCCCACAGACTCGGCCGTGTTCCGGAATTCTGAGTGTGGGGAGGTTCCGTCCTCTGTCTGCAGCGCTTGGGATCTCCTAGGAGCCCTCCGCGTGTCTTCCCCGAGTGATTCTTATGCGGGCTGCTGGGGAAAAGCGGGGTTGGGCTTGAAACGCAGGTAGAATCTAGTGCATCCCCCTGGACAAATGAGGTAATTAGCGGAATTACACCCCTGCCAGGGAACACCTGTGTCACCAGGCAGCTGCGTGGAGGGCGGCCCCAAACCTCCCCCACCCACTCGGCCGCGTTCTGGAATTCTGAGTGTGGCGAGGTTCCGTCCTAAGTCTGCAGTGCCTGGGATCTCCTAGGAGCCCTCCGCCTGTCTTCCCCGAATGACTCTTAGTGCGTGCTGCCGGGAAAACGCAGGGGATAGGCTAGAATTGCAGGTAGCATCTTGTGCCTCCACCTGGACTGATGAGGTATTTAGCGGAATTCCCCCTGCCAGGGAACGCCTGTGACACCATGCAGCTGTGTGGAAGGCGGCCCCAAACCTCCCCCACCCACTCGGCCGCGTTCCAGAATTCTGAGTGTGAGGAGGTTCCGTCCTGTGTCTGCAGTGCCTGGGATCTTCTAGGAGCCCTCTGCGTGTATTCCCTGAGTGTCTCCTAGCGCAGTCTTCAGGGGAAAGGCTGGGGTTGCACTGGAAATGCAGGTAGAATCTAGTGCCTCCCCCTGGATAGATGAGGTAATTAGCGGAATTCCCCCTGCCAGAGTACACCTGTGACACCATGCAGCTGCGTGGAGTTTGTCCGCAATCCTCCCCCACCCACTCGGCCGCGTTCCGGAATTCTGAGTGTGGCGAGGTTCCGTCCACTTTCTGCAGCACCTGGGATCTCCTAGGAGCCCTCCGCATGTCTTACCTGAGTGCATCATAAAGCGGGCTGCCGAGGAAATGCGGGGGTTGGGCTGGAAATGCAGGTAGCATCTAGTGCCTACCCCTGGACAAAAGAGGTAATTAGCGGACTTCCCCCTGCCAGGGAACACATGTGACACCAGGCATCTGCGTGTAGGGCGGCCACAAACTTCCCCCACCCACTCGAACCCGTTCCGGAATTCTGAGAGTGGCGAGGTTCCATCCACTGTCTGCAGCGCCTGGTATCTCCTAGGAGTCCTCCGCGTGTCTTCCCCGAATGTCTCCTAGTTGGGCTGCCGGGGAAAACCGGGGGATGGCCTGGAAATTCAGGTAGGATCTAGAGCCTCCCCCTGGGCAAATGAGGAAATTAGCGGTCTTCCTCCTGCCAGGGAACACCTGTGACTCCAGGCAGCTGCGTGGTGGGTGGCCCCAAACCTCCCACAACCACTAGGCCGCGTTCCAGGATTCTGATTGTGAGGAGGTTCCGTCTTCTGTCTGCATCGCCTGGGATCTACTAGGAGCCCTCCGCGTGTCTTCCCAGAGTCTCTCCTAGTGCGGGCTGCCGGGGAAAGTCGGGGGTGGGCTGGAAATGCAGGTAGCATCTAGTGCCTCCCCCTGGACAGATGAGGTAATTACCGGAATTCCCCCTGCCATGGAACACCTGTGACACCAGGCAGCTGCGTGGTGGGCGGCCCCAAACCTCCCCCACCCACTCGACCCGCGTTCCGGAATTCTGAGTGTGGGGAGGTTCCGTCCTCTGTCTGCAGCGCCTGGGATCTCCTAGGAGCCCTCCGCGTGTCTTCCCCGAGTGATTCTTATGCGGGCTGCTGGGGAAAGGCGGGGTTGGGCTTGAAACGCAGGTAGAATCTAGTGCATCCCCCTGGACAAATGAGGTAATTAGCGGAACTACACCCCTGCCAGGGAACACCTGTGTCACCAGGCAGCTGCGTGGAGGGCGGCCCCAAACCTCCCCCACCCACTCAGCCGTGTTCCTGAATTCTGAGTGTGGCGAGGTTCCGTCCTAAGTCTGCAGTGCCTGGGATCTTCTAGGAGCCCTCCGCGTGTATTCCCTGAGTGTCTCCTAGCGCAGTCTTCCGGGGAAAGGCTGGGGTTGCACTGGAAATGCAGGTAGAATCTAGTGCCTCCCCCTGGATAGATGAGGTAATTAGCGGAATTCCCCCTGCCAGAGTACACCTGTGACACCATGCAGCTGCGTGGAGATTGGCCCCAATCCTCCCCCACCCACTCGGACGCGTTCCGGAATTCTGAGTGTGGCGAGGTTCCGTCCAATTTCTGCAGCGCCTGGGATCTCCTAGGAGCCTTCCGCGTGTCTTCCCCGATTGTTACCTAGTGCCGGCTGCCTGGAAATGCGTGGGTTGGGCTGGAAATGCAGGTAGAATCTAGTGCCTCCCCCTGGACAGATGAGGTATTTAGCGGTCTTGCTCCTCCCAGGGAAAACATGTGACACCAGGCAACTGCTTGGAGGGCGGCCCCAAACCTCCCCCAAACACTCTGCCGCGTTCCGGAATTCTGAGTGTTGCGAGGTTCCGTCCTCGGTCTGCAGCACCTGGGATCTCCTAGGAGCCATCCGCGTGTCTTCCCCGAGTGTCTCCTATTGCGGTCTGCCGGGAAAACGCGGGGGATAGGCTAGAAATGCAGGTAGCATCTAGTGCCTCTCCTTGGACAGATGAGGTAATTAGCGGAATTCCACCTGCCAGGGAACACCTTTGACACGAGGCAGCTGCATGGAGGTAGGCCCCAAACATCCCCCACCCACTCGGCCGCGTTCCGGAATTCTGAGTGTGGGAAGGTTCCGTCCTATGTCTGCAGGGCCTGGGAACTCCTAGGAGCCCTCCCCGTGTCTTCCCCCAGTGTCTCCTAGTGCGGGCTGCCGGGAAAACGCAGGGGATAGGCTAGAAATGCAGGTTGCTTCTACTGCGTCCCCCTGGACTGATGAGGTATTTAGCGAAATTCCCCCTGACAGGGAACACCTGTGACACCAGGCAGCTGAGTGGAGGTCGGCCACAACTTCCCACACCCACTCGGCCGCGTTCCTTAATTCTGAGTGTGGCGAGGTTCCGTCCTCTGTCTGCAGCGCCTGGGATCACCTAAGAGCCCTTCCCGTGTCTTCCCCGAGTTTCTCCAATTCGGGGCTGACGGGGAAAGGCGGGGTTGGGCTGGAAATGCTGGTAGCATCTAGTGCCTCCCCCTGGACAGATGAGGTAATTAGCGGACTTCCCCCTGCCAGGGAACGCCTGTGACACGAGGCAGCTTTGTGGATGGCGGCCCCAAACCTCCCCAACCCAGTAGGCCGCGTTCCGGAATTCTGAGTGTGGCGAGGTTCCGTCCTACCTCTGCAGCATCTGGGATCTCCTAGGAGCAATCCGCGTGTCTTCCTCGACTTTCTCCTAGTGCGGACTGCCGGGGATATGCGGGGGTTGGGCTGGAAATGCAGGTAGAATCTAGTGCCTCCCCCTGGACAGATGAGGTAATTAGAGGAATTCCCCCTGCAAGGGAACACCTGTGACACCAGGCAGCTGCGTGGAAGGCGGCCCCAAACCTCCCCCACCCACTCGGCCGCGTTCTGGAATTCTGAGTGTGGCGAGGTTCCGTCCTCTGTCTGCAGCGCCTGGGATCTCCGAAGATCCCTCCGCTTGTCTACCCCGAGTGACTATTATGCGGGCTGCTGGGGAAAGTCGGTGGTTGGGCAGGAAACGCAGGTAGCATCTAATGCCTCCCCCTGGACAAATGAGGTAATTAGCGGAATAACACCCCTCCCAGGGAACACCTGTGAGACCAGGCAGCTGCGTGGAGGGCGGCCCCAAAACTCCCACAACAACTCGGGCGCGTTCCGGAATTCTGAGTGTGGCGAGGTTCCGTCCTCTGTCTGCAGCGCCTGGGATCTCCTAGGAGCCCTCCGCCTATCTTCTCCGAGTTTATCCTAGAGCGGGCTGCGGGGGAAATTCGGGGGTTTTGCTGGAAATGCAAGTAGCATCTAGTGCCTCCCCCTGGACAGATGAGGTAATTAGCGGACTTTCCCCCTGCCAGGGAACATATGTGACACCAGGCAGCTGCGTGGAGGGCGGCCCCAAACCTCCCCCATGCACTCGATCCCGTTCCAAAATTCTGAGTGTGGCGAGGTTCCGTCTTCTGTCTGCAGCGCCTGGGATCTCCTAGGAGCCCTCCGCGTGTCTTCCCCGAGTGACTATTATGCTGGCTGCCGGGGAAAGTCAGGTGTTGTGCTGGAAGTTCAGGTAGCATCTAGTGCCTCCCCCTGGACAGATGAGGTAATTAGCGGACTTCCCCCTGCCAGGGAACACATTTGACACCAGGCAGCTGCGTGTAGGGCGGCCACAAACCTCCCCCATTCACTCGACCCCGTTCCGGAATTCTGAGTGTGGCCAGGTACCGTCCTCTGTCTGCAGCGCCTGGGATCTCCTAGGAGCCCTTCCCGTGTCTTCCCCGAGTTTCTCCTAGTGCGGGCTGCCGGAGAAAGGCGGGTGTTGGGCTGGAAAAGCAGGTAGCATCTAGTGCCTACCCCTGGAAAGATGAGGTAATTAGCGGACTTCCCCCTGCCAGGGAACACCTGTGACACCAGGCTGCTGCTTGGAGGGCGGCCCCAAATCTCCCCCACACACTCGGTCGGGTTCCGGAATTCTGAGTGTGGGGAGGTTCCGTCCTCTGTCTGCAGCGCCTTGGATATCCTAGGAGCCCTCCGCGTGTCTTCCCCGAGCGTCTCCTAGTGCGGGCTTCCGGGGAAAAGAGGGGGTTAGGCTGAAAATGCTTTTAGCTTCTAGTGCCTCCCTCTGGAGGGATGAGGTATTTAGCGGAATTCCCCCTACCAGGGAACACCTGTGAAACCAGGCAGCTTCGTGGAAGTCGGCCCCAATCCTCCCGCACCCACTCGGCCGAGTTCCGGAATTCTGATTGTGGCGAGCTTCCGTCCTCTGTCTGCAGCGCCTGGGATCTCCTAGGAACCCTCCGCGTGTCTTCCCCGAGTGACTCTTATGCGGGCTGCAGGGCAAAGACGGGGGTTGGGCTTCAAATACAGGTAGCATCTAGTGCCTCCCTCTGGACAGATGAGATATTTAGCGGAATTCCCCCTGCCAGGGAACACCTGTGACACCAGGCAGCTGCGTGGTGGGTGGCCCCAAACCTCCAACTCCCACTCGGCCTCGTTCCGGCATTCTGAGTGTGGGGAGGTTCCGTCCTCTGTCTGCAGCGACTGGGATCCCCTAGGAGCCCTCCCCGAGTCTTCCCAGAGTTTCTCCTAGTCCGGGTTGCCGGGGAAATGCGGGGGTAGGCCTGGAAATGCAGGTAGCATCCAGTGCCTCCCCCTGGACAAATGAGGTATTTAGCGGACTTCCCCTTGCAAGGGAACACCTGTGAATCCAGGCAGCTGCGTGGAGGGCGGCCCCAATACTCCCCCACCCACTCGGCCGTGTTCCGGAATTCTGATTGTGGCGAGCTTCCGTCCTCTGTCTGCAGCGCCTGGGATCTCCTAGGAGCCCTCCGCGTGTGTTCCCCGAGTGTATCCTAGAGCGGGCTGCAGGGGAAAGTCGGGGGTTGGGCTGGAAATGCAGGTAACATCTAGTGCCTCCCCCTGGACAGATGAGGTAATTAGAGGAATTCCACCTGCCAGGGAACACCTGTGACACCAGGCAGCTATGTGGAGGGCGGCACCAAACCTCCCCCACCCACTCGGCCGCGTTCCGGAATTCTGAGTGTGGGGAGGTTCCGTCCTCTGTCTGCAGCGCCTGGGATCTCCTAGGAGCCCTCCGCGTGTCTTCCCCGAGTGATTCTTATGCGGGCTGCTGGGGAAAGGCGGGGTTGGGCTTGAAACGCAGGTAGAATCTAGTGCATCCCCCTGGACATATGAGGTAATTAGCGGAACTACACCCCTGCCAGGGAACACATGTGTCACCAGGCAGCTGCGTGGAGGGCGGCCCCAAACCTCCCCCACCCACTCAGCCGTGTTCCGGAATTCTGAGTGTGGCGAGGTTCCGTCCTAAGTCTGCAGTGCCTGGGATCTTCTAGGAGCCCTCCGCGTGTATTCCCTGAGTGTCTCCTAGCGCAGTCTTCCGGGGAAAGGCTGGGGTTGCACTGGAAATGCAGGTAGAATCTAGTGCCTCCCCCTGGATAGATGAGGTAATTAGCGGAATTCCCCCTGCCAGAGTACACCTGTGACACCATGCAGCTGCGTGGAGGTTGGCCCCAATCCTCCCCCACCCACTCGGCCGCGTTCCGGAATTCTGAGTGTGGCGAGGTTCCGTCCAATTTCTGCAGTGCCTGGGATCTCCTAGGAGCCATCCGCATGTCTTACCCGAGTGTATCCTAGAGCGTGCTGCCTAGGAAAGGCGGGGGTTGGGCTGGAAATGCAGGTAGCATCTAGTGCCTACCCCTGGACAAAAGAGGTAATTAGCGGAATTCCCCCTGCCAGGGAACACATGTGACACCAGGCAGCTGCGTGTAGTGTGGCCCCATACCTCCCCAACCCACTCGGGCGCGTTCCGGAATTCTGAGTGTGCCGAGGTTCCGTCCTCTGTCTGCAGCGCCTGGGATCTCCTAGGAGCCTTCCGCGTGTCTTCCCCGATTGTTACCTAGTGCCGGCTGCCTGGAAATGCGTGGGTTGGGCTGGAAATGCAGGTAGAATCTAGTGCCTCCCCCTGGACAGATGAGGTATTTAGCGGTCTTGCTCCTCCCAGGGAAAACATGTGACACCAGGCAGCTGCTTGGAGGGCGGCCCCAAACCTCCCCCAAACACTCGGCCGCGTTCCGGAATTCTGAGTGTTGCGAGGTTCCGTCCTCGGTCTGCAGCACCTGGGATCTCCTAGGAGCCATCCGCGTGTCTTCCCCGAGTGTCTCCTATTGCGGTCTGCCGGGAAAACGCGGGGGATAGGCTAGAAATGCAGGTAGCATCTAGTGCCTCTCCCTGGACAGATGAGGTAATTAGCGGAATTCCACCTGCCAGGGAACACCTGTGACACGAGGCAGCTGCATGGAAGTAGGCCCCAAACATCCCCCACCCACTCGGCCGCGTTCCGGAATTCTGAGTGTGGGAAGGTTCCGTCCTATGTCTGCAGGGCCTGGGAACTCCTAGGAGCCCTCCCCGTGTCTTCCCCCAGTGTCTCCTAGTGCGGGCTGCCGGGAAAACGCAGGGATAGGCTAGAAATGCAGGTTGCTTCTACTGCGTCCCCCTGGACTGATGAGGTATTTAGCGAAATTCCCCCTGACAGGGAACACCTGTGACACCAGGCAGCTGAGTGGAGGTCGGCCACAACTTCCCACACCCACTCGGCCGCGTTCCTTAATTCTGAGTGTGGCGAGGTTCCGTCCTCTGTCTGCAGCGCCTGGGATCACCTAAGAGCCCTTCCCGTGTCTTCCCCGAGTTTCTCCAATTCGGGGCTGACGGGGAAAGGCGGGGTTGGGCTGGAAATGCTGGTAGCATCTAGTGCCTCCCCCTGGACAGATGAGGTAATTAGCGGACTTCCCCCTGCAGGGAACGCCTGTGACACGAGGCAGCTTTGTGGATGGCGGCCCCAAACCTCCCCAACCCAGTAGGCCGCGTTCCGGAATTCTGAGTGTGGCGAGGTTCCGTCCTACCTCTGCAGCATCTGGGATCTCCTAGGAGCAATCCGCGTGTCTTCCTCGAGTTTCTCCTAGTGCGGACTGCAGGGGATATGCGGGGGTTGGGCTGGAAATGCAGGTAGAATCTAGTGCCTCCCCCTGGACAGATGAGGTAATTAGAGGACTTCCCCCTGCAAGGGAACACCTGTGACACCAGGCAGCTGCGTGGAAGGCGGCCCCAAACCTCCCCCACCCACTCGGCCGCGTTCCGGAATTCTGAGTGTGGCGAGGTTCCGTCCTCTGTCTGCAGCGCCTGGGATCTCCGAAGATCCCTCCGCTTGTCTACCCCGAGTGACTATTATGCGGGCTGCTGGGGAAAGTCGGTGGTTGGGCAGGAAACGCAGGTAGCATCTAATGCCTCCCCCTGGACAAATGAGGTAATTAGCGGAATAACACCCCTGCCAGGGAACACCTGTGAGACCAGGCAGCTGCGTGGAGGGCGGCCCCAAAACTCCCACAACAACTCGGGCGCGTTCCGGAATTCTGAGTGTGGCGAGGTTCCGTCCTCTGTCTGCAGCGCCTGGGATCTCCTAGGACCCCTCCGCCTATCTTCTCCGAGTTTATCCCTAGAGCGGGCTGCGGGGAAATTCGGGGGTTTTGCTGGAAATGCAAGTAGCATCTAGTGCCTCCCCCTGGACAGATGAGGTAATTAGCGGACTTTCCCCCTGCCAGGGAACATATGTGACACCAGGCAGCTGCGTGGAGGGCGGCCCCAAACCTCCCCCATGCACTCGATCCCGTTCCAAAATTCTGAGTGTGGCGAGGTTCCGTCTTCTGTCTGCAGCGCCTGGGATCTCCTAGGAGCCCTCCGCGTGTCTTCCCCGAGTGACTATTATGCTGGCTGCCGGGGAAAGTCGGGTGTTGTGCTGGAAGTTCAGGTAGCATCTAGTGCCTCCCCCTGGACAGATGAGGTAATTAGCGGACTTCCCCCTGCCAGGGAACACATTTGACACCAGGCAGCTGCGTGTAGGGCGGCCACAAACCTCCCCCATGCACTCGACCCCTTTCCGGAATTCTGAGTGTGGCCAGGTACCGTCCTCTGTCTGCAGCGCCTGGGATCTCCTAGGAGCCCTTCCCGTGTCTTCCCCGAGTTTCTCCTAGTGCGGGCTGCCGGAGAAAGGCGGGTGTTGGGCTGGAAAAGCAGGTAGCATCTAGTGCCTACCCCTGGAAAGATGAGGTAATTAGCGGACTTCCCCCTGCCAGGGAACACCTGTGACACCAGGCAGCTGCTTGGAGGGCGGCCCCAAATCTCCCCCACACACTCGGTCGGGTTCCGGAATTCTGAGTGTGGGGAGGTTCCGTCCTCTGTCTGCAGCGCCTTGGATATCCTAGGAGCCCTCCGCGTGTCTTCCCCGAGCGTCTCCTAGTGCGGGCTTCCGGGGAACAGAGGGGGTTAGGCTGAAAATGCTTTTAGCATCTAGTGCCTCCCTCTGGAGGGATGAGGTATTTAGCGGACTTCCCCCTGCCAGGGAACACCTGTGAAACCAGGCAGCTTCGTGGAAGTCGGCCCCAATCCTCCCCCACCCACTCGGCCGAGTTCCGGAATTCTGATTGTGGCGAGCTTCCGTCCTCTGTCTGCAGCGCCTGGGATCTCTTAGGAACCCTCCGCGTGTCTTCCCCGAGTGACTCTTATGCGGGCTGCAGGGGAAAGGCGGGGGTTGGGCTTCAAATACAGGTAGCATCTAGTGCCTCCCTCTGGACAGATGAGATATTTAGCGGAATTCCCCCTGCCAGGGAACACCTGTGACACCAGGCAGCTGCGTGGTGGGCGGCCCCAAACCTCCAACTCCCACTCGGCCTCGTTCCGGCATTCTGAGTGTGGGGAGGTTCCGTCCTCTGTCTGCAGCGACTGGGATCCCCTAGGAGCCCTCCCCGAGTCTTCCCAGAGTTTCTCCTAGTCCGGGTTGCCGGGGAAATGCGGGGGTAGGCCTGGAAATGCAGGTAGCATCCAGTGCCTCCCCCTGGACAAATGAGGTATTTAGCGGACTTCCCCTTGCAAGGGAACACCTGTGAATCCAGGCAGCTGCGTGGAGGGCGGCCCCAATACTCCCCCACCCACTCGGCCGTGTTCCGGAATTCTGATTGTGGCGAGCTTCCGTCCTCTGTCTGCAGCGCCTGGGATCTCCTAGGAGCCCTCCGCGTGTCTTCCCCGAGTGTATCCTAGAGCGGGCTGCAGGGGAAAGTCGGGGGTTGGGCTGGAAATGCAGGTAACATCTAGTGCCTCCCCCTGGACAGATGAGGTAATTAGAGGAATTCCACCTGCCAGGGAACACCTGTGACACCAGGCAGCTATGTGGAGGGCGGCACCAAACCTCCCCCAACCACTCGGCCGCGTTCCGGAATTCTGAGTGTGGCGAGGTTCCGTCCTCTGTCTGCAGGCCTGGGATCTCCGAGGAGCCCTCCGCGTGTCTTCCCCGAGTGACTATTATGCTGGCTGCCGGGGAAAGTCGGGTGTTGTGCTGGAAGTGCAGGTAGCATCTAGTGCCTCCCCCTGGACAGATGAGGTAATTAGCGGACTTCCCCCTGCCAGGGAAACACATTTGACACCAGGCAGCTGCGTGTAGGGCGGCCACATACCTCCCCCACGCACTCGACCCCGTTCCGGAATTCTGAGTGTGGCCAGGTACCGTCCTCTGTCTGCAGCACCTGGGATCTCCTAGGAGCCCTTCCCGTGTCTTCCCCGAGTTTCTCCTAGTGCGGGCTGCCGGAGAAAGACGGGGGTTGGGCTGGAAAAGCAGGTAGCATCTAGTGCCTCCTCCTGGAAAGATGAGGTAATTAGCGGACTTCCCCCTACCAGGGAACACCTGTGACACCAGGCAGCTGCGTGGTGGGCGGCCCCAAACCTCCAACTCCCACTCGGCCTCGTTCCGGCATTCTGAGTGTGGGGAGGTTCCGTCCTCTGTCTGCAGCGACTGGGATCTCCTAGGAGCCCTCCCCGAGTCTTCCCAGAGTTTCTCCTAGTCCGGGTTGCCGGGGAAAGGCGGGGGTAGGCCTGGAAATGCAGGTAGCATCCAGTGCCTCCCCCTGGACAGATGAGGTATTTAGCGGAATTCCCCCTGCCAGGGAACAACTGTGACACCAGGCAGCTTCGTGGAGTGCGGCCCCAAACATTCCAAACCCATTTGGCCGCGTTCCGGAATTCTGATAGTGGCGAGGTTCCATCCTCTGTCTGCAGCACCTGGGATCTCCTAGGAGCCATCCGCGTGTCTTTCCCGAGTGTCTCCTACTGCGGTCTGCCGGGGAAATGCGGGGGTTGGGCTGGATATACAGGTAGCATCTAGTGCATCCCCCTGGACAGATGAGGTAATTAACGGACTTCCCCCTTCCAGGGAACACCTGTGACAACAGGCAGCTGCGTGGAAGTTGGCCCCAAACCTCCCCCAACCACTCGGCCGCGTTCCGGAATTCTGAGTGTTGCGAGGATCCGTCCTCGGTCTGCAGCGCCTGGAATCTCCCAGGAGCCCTCCGCGTGTCTTCCCCGAGTGTCTCCTAGTGCGGGTTGCCGGGAAAGGCGGGGCTAGGGCTGGAAATGCAGGTAGCATCTAGTGCCCTCTCCCTGGACAGATGAGGTATTTAGCGGAATTCCCCCTGCCAGGGAACACCTGTGACACCAGGCAGCTGCGTGGAGGGCGGCCCCAAAACTCCCCAACCCACTCGGCAGCGTTCCGGAATTCTGAGTGTTGCGAGTTTCCGTCCTCGGTCTGCAGAGCCTGTGATCTTCTAGGAGCCCTCCGCCTGTCTTCCCCGAGTGTATCCTAGAGCGGGCTGCAGGGGTAATTAGGGGGTTGGGCTGGATATACAGGTAGCATCTAGTGCCTCCCCCTGGAGAAATGAGGTAATTAGCGGAATTATACCCCTGCCAGGGAACACCTGTGACACCAGGCAACTGCGTGGAGGGCGGCCGCAAACCTCCCCCACACACTCGGCCGCGTTCCGGAATTCTGAGTGTGGCGAGGTTCCGTCCTCGGTCTGCAGCGCCTGGGATCTCCTAGGAGCCCTCCGCTGTCTTCTCCGAGTGTATCCTAGAGCGGGTTGCCGGGGAAAGTCGGGGGTTGGGCTGGAAATGCAGGTAGCATCTAGTGACTCCCCCTGGACAGATGAGGTAGTTAGCGGACTTCCCCCTGCCAGGGAACACTTGTGACATCAAGCAGTTCTGTGGATGGCGGCCCCAATCCTCCCCCACACACTCGGCCGGGTTCCGGAATTCTGAGTTTGGGGAGGTTCCGTCCTCTGTCTGCAGCGCCTTGGATCTCCTAGGAGCCCTTCCCGTGTCTTCCCCGAGCGTGTCCTAGTGCGGGCTTCCGGGGAAATGAGGGGGTTATGCTGGAAATGCAGGTAGCATCTAGTGCCTCCCTCTGGACAGATGAGATATTTAGCGGACTTCCCCCTGCCTGGGAACACCTGTGAAACCAGGCAGCTTTGTGGAGGGCGGCCCCAAACCTCCTCCACCCACTCGGCCGTGTTCCGGAATTCTGATTGTGGCGAGCTTCCGTCCTCTGTCTGCAGCGCCTGGGATCTCCTAGGAGCCCTCCGCGTGTCTTCCCCGAGTGACTCTTATGCGGGCTGCCGGGGAAAGGCGGGGGTTGTTCTAGAAATGCAGGTAGCATCTAGTGCCTACCCCTGGACAGATGAGGTAATTAGCGGACTTCCCCCTGCTAGGGAACACCTGTGACATCAAGCAGCTTTGTGGATGGCGGCCCCAAATCTCCCCCACCCACTCGGACGCGTTCTGGAATTCTGAGTGTGGCGAAGTTTCGTCCTCAGTCTGCAGCGCCTGGGATCTCCTAGGAGCCCTCCGCGTGTCTTCCCCGAGTGTCTCCTAGTGTGGGCAGCCGGGAAAATGTGGGGGTTGGGCTGGAAATGCAGGTAGCATCTAATGCCTCCCCCTGGACAGATGAGTTAATTAGCGGTCTTCTTCCTGCCATGGAACACCTGTGACACCAAGCAGCTGCGTGGGGTGTGGCCCCAAACTTCCCCCACGCACTCAGCCGCGTTCCGGAATTCTGAGTGTGGCGAGGATCCGTCCTCTGTCTGCATCTCCTGGGATCTCATAGGAGCCGTCCGCGTGTCTTCCCCTAGTGTCCCATAGTGCGGGCTGCCGTGGAAATGCGGGATTTGGGCTAGAAATGCAGGTAGCATCTAGTTCATCCCCCTGGACTGATGAGGTATTTAGTTGAATTCCCCCTGCCTGGGAAAAACTGTGACAACAGGCATCTGCGTAGGGGGCGGCCCCAAACCTCCCCCAACCACTCGGCCGGGTTCCGGAATTCTGAGTGTGGCGAGGTTCCGTCCTCTTTCTGCAGAGCCTGGGATCTCCTAGGAGCCCTCCGCATGTCTTACCCGAGTGTATCATAGAGTGGGCTGCCGAGGAAAGGCGGGGGTTGGGCTGGAAATGCAGGTAGCATCTAGTGCCTCCCCCTGGACAGATGAGGTAATTAGCGGAATTCCCCCTGCCAGGGAACACATTTGAAACCAGGCAGCTGCGTGTAGGGCGGCCACATACCTCCCCCACGCACTCGAACCCGTTGCGGAATTCTGAGTGTGGCCAGGTACCGTCCTCTGTCTGCAGCGCCTGGGATCTCCTAGGAGCCCTTCCCGTGTCTTCTCCGAGTTTCTCCTACTGCGGGCTGCCGGAGAAAGTCGGGGGTTGGGCTGGAAAAGCAGGTAGAGTCTAGTGCCTCCCCCTGGACAGATGAGGCAATTAGCGGAATTACACCCCTGCCAGGGAACACCTGTTACACCAGGCAGCTGCGTGGAGGGTGGCCCCAAAACACCCCCCCACTCGGCCGGGTTCCGGAATTCTGAGTGTGGCGAGGTTCTGTCCACTGTCTGCAGCACCTGGGATCTCCTAGGAGCCATCAGCGTGTCTTCCCCGAGTGTCTCCTAGTGCGGGCTGCCGGGGAAATGCGGGGGTTTGGGCTGGATATACAGGGAGCATCTAGTGCATCCCCCTGCACATATGAGGTAATTAAAGGACTTCCCCCTTCCTGGGAACACCTGTGTCAACAGGCAGCTGCGTGGATATCGGCCCCAAACCTCCCCCAACCACTCGGCCGCGTTCCGGATTTCTGAGTGTTTCGAGGATCCGTCCTCGGTCTGCAGCGCCTGGGATCTCCTAGGAGCCCTCCGCGTGTCTTCCCCGAGTGTCTCCTAGTGCGGGTTGCCGGGGAAAGGCGGGGCTAGGGCTGGAAATGCAGGTAGCATCTAGTGCCTCTCCCTGGACAGATGAGGTATTTAGCGGAATTCCCCCTGACAGGGAACACCTGTGACACCAGGCAGCTGCGTGGAGGGCGGCCCCAAAACTCCCCAACCCACTCGGCAGCGTTCCGGAATTCTGAGTGTTGCGAGTATCCGTCCTCGGTCTGCAGAGCCTGTGATCTTCTAGGAGCCCTCCGCCTGTCTTCCCCGAGTGTATACTAGAGCGGGCTGCAGGGGTAATTAGGGGGTTGGGCTGGATATACAGGTAGCATCTAGTGCCTCCCCCTGGAGAAATGAGGTAATTAGCGGAATTACACCCCTGCCAGGGAACACCTGTGACACCAGGCAACTGCGTGGAGGGCGGCCGCAAACCTCCCCCACACACTCGGCCGCGTTCCGGAATTCTGAGTGTGGCGAGGTTCCGTCCTCGGTCTGCAGCGCCTGGGATCTCCTAGGAGCCCTCCGCTGTCTTCTCCGAGTGTATCCTAGAGCGGGTTGCCGGGGAAAGTCGGGGGTTGGGCTGGAAATGCAGGTAGCATCTAGTGACTCCCCCTGGACAGATGAGGTAGTTAGCGGACTTCCCCCTGCCAGGGAACACCTGTGACATCAAGCAGCTCTGTGGATGGCGGCCCCAATCCTCCCCCACACACTCGGCCGGGTTCCGGAATTCTGAGTTTGGGGAGGTTCCGTCCTCTTTCTGCAGCGCCTTGGATCTCCTAGGAGCCCTTCCCGTGTCTTCCCCGAGCGTCTCCTAGTGCGGGCTTCCGGGGAAATGAGGGGGTTATGCTGGAAATGCAGGTAGCATCTAGTGCCTCCCTCTGGACAGATGAGGTATTTAGCGGACTTCCCCCTGCCTGGGAACACCTGTGAAACCAGGCAGCTTTGTGGAGGGCGGCCCCAAACCTCCCCCACCCACTCGGCCGTGTTCCGGAATTCTGATTGTGGCGAGTTTCCGTCCTCTGTCTGCAGCGCCTGGGATCTCCTAGGAGCCCTCCGCGTGTCTTCCCCGAGTGACTCTTATGCGGGCTGCCGGGGAAAGGCGGGGGTTGTTCTAGAAATGCAGGTAGCATCTAGTGCCTACCCCTGGACAGATGAGATAATTAGCGGACTTCCCCCTGCTAGGGAACACCTGTGACATCAAGCAGCTGTGTGGATGGCGGCCCCAAATCTCCCCCACCCACTCGGACGCGTTCTGGAATTCTGAGTGTGGCGAAGTTTCGTCCTCAGTCTGCAGCGCCTGGGATCTCCTAGGAGCCCTCCGCGTGTCTTCCCCGAGTGTCTCCTAGTGTGGGCAGCCGGGAAAATGTGGGGGTTGGGCTGGAAATGCAGGTAGCATCTAATGCCTCCCCCTGGACAGATGAGGTAATTAGCGGTCTTCTTCCTGCCATGGAACACCTGTGACACCAAGCAGCTGCGTGGGGTGTGGCCCCAAACTTCCCCCACGCACTCAGCCGCGTTCCGGAATTCTGAGTGTGGCGAGGATCCGTCCTCTGTCTGCATCTCCTGGGATCTCATAGGAGCCGTCCGCGTGTCTTCCCCTAGTGTCCCATAGTGCGGGCTGCCGTGGAAATGCGGGATTGGGCTAGAAATGCAGGTAGCATCTAGTTCATCCCCCTGGACTGATGAGGTATTTAGTTGAATTCCCCCTGCCTGGGAAAACCTGTGACAACAGGCATCTGCGTAGGGGGCGGCCCCAAACCTCCCCCACACACTCGGCCGGGTTCCGGAATTCTGAGTGTGGCGAGGTTCCGTCCTCTTTCTGCAGAGCCTGGGATCTCCTAGGAGCCCTCCGCATGTCTTACCCGAGTGTATCATAGAGTGGGCTGCCGAGGAAAGGCGGGGGTTGGGCTGGAAATGCAGGTAGCATCTAGTGACTCCCCCTGGACAGATGAGGTAATTAGCGGAATTCCCCCTGCCAGGGAACAACATTTGAAACCAGGCAGCTGCGTGTAGGGCGGCCACATACATCCCCCACGCACTCGAACCCGTTGCGGAATTCTGAGTGTGGCCAGGTACCGCCCTCTGTCTGCAGCGCCTGGGATCTCCTAGGAGCCCTTCCCGTGTCTTCTCCGAGTTTCTCCTACTGCGGGCTGCCGGAGAAAGTCGGGGGTTGGGCTGGAAAAGCAGGTAGAGTCTAGTGCCTCCCCCTGGACAGATGAGGCAATTAGCGGAATTACACCCCTGCCAGGGAACACCTGTGACACCAGGCAGCTGCGTGGAGGGTGGCCCCAAAGCACCCACCCCACTCGGCCGGGTTCCGGAATTCTGAGTGTGGCGAGGTTCTGTCCACTTTCTGCAGCACCTGGGATCTCCTAGGAGCCATCCGCGTGTCTTCCCCGAGTGTCTCCTAGTGCGGGCTGCCGGGGAAATGCGGGGGTTGGGCTGGATATACAGGTAGCATCTAGTGCATCCCCCTGCACAGATGAGGTAATTAAAGGACTTCCCCCTTCCTGGGAACACCTGTGTCAACAGGCAGCTGCGTGGATATCGGCCCCAAACCTCCCCCAACCACTCGGCCACGTTCCGGATTTCTGAGTGTTTCGAGGATCCGTCCTCGGTCTGCAGCGCCTGGGATCTCCTAGGAGCCCTCCGCGTGTCTTCCCCGAGTGTCTCCTAGTGTGGGCAGCCGGCGAAAGGTGGGGGTTGGGCTGGAAATGCAGGTAGCATCTAGTGCCTCTCCCTGGACAGATGAGGTACTTAGCGGACTTCCCCCTGCCAGGGAATACCTGTTACACCAGGCAGCTGCGTGGTGGGTGGCCCCAAACCTCCCCCACACACTCGGCCGGGTTCCGGAATTCTGAGTGTGGGGAGGTTCCGTCCTCTGTCTGCAGCGCCTTGGTTCTCCTAGGAGCCCTTCCCGTGTCTTCCCCGAGCGTCTCCTAGTGCGGGCTTCCGGGGAAAAGAGGGGGTTATGCTGGAAATGCAGGTAGCATCTAGTGCTTCCCCCTGGACAGATGAGGTATTTAGCGGACTTCCCCCTGCCCGGGAACACCTGTGACACCAGGCAGCTGCGTGGAGGGCGGCCCCAAAACTCCCCAACCCACTCGGCAGCGTTCCGGAATTCTGAGTGTTGCGAGGTTCCGTCCTCGGTCTGCAGAGCCTGTGAACTTCTAGGAGCCCTCCGCCTGTGTTCCCCGAGTGTATTCTAGAGCGGGCTGCAGGGGAAATTAAGGGGTTGGGCTGGAAAAGCAGGTAGCATCTAGTGCCTCCCCCTGGACTCATGAGGTAATTAGCGGAATTCCACCTGCCAGGGAACACCTGTGACACCAGGCAGATGCGTGGAGGGCGGCCCCAAACCTCCCCAAAACACTCGGCCTCGTTCCGGAATTCTGAGTGTGGGGAAGTTCCGTCCTCTGTCTGCAGCGACTGGTACCTCCTAGGAGCCCTCCCCGTGTCTTCCCCGAGTTTCTCCTAGTGCGGGTTGCCGGGGAAAGTCGGGGGTAGTGCTGGAAATGCAAGTTAGCATCTAGTGCCTACCCCTGGACCGATGAGTTATTTTTAGCGGACTTCCCCCTGCCCAGGGAACACCTGTGACACCAGGCTTGCTGCGTGTAGGGCGGCCACATACACTCCCCACGCACTCGACCCCGTTCCGGATTCTGAGTGTGGCCAGGTACCGTCCTCTGTCTGCAGCACCTGGGATCTCCTAGGAGCCCTTCCCGTGTCTTCCCCGAGTTTCTCCTAGTGCGGGCTGCCGGAGAAAAGGCGGGGGTTGGGCTGGAAAAGCAGTAGCATCTAGTGCCTCCTCCTGGAAAGATGAGGTAATTAGCGGACTTCCCCCTACCAGGGAACACCTGTGACACCAGGCAGCTGCGTGGTGGGCGGCCCCAAACCTCCAACTCCCACTCGGCCTCGTTCCGGCATTCTGAGTGTGGGGAGGTTCCGTCCTCTGTCTGCAGCGACTGGGATCTTCTAGGAGCCCTCCCCGAGTCTTCCCAGAGTTTCTCCTAGTCCGGGTTGCCGGGGAAAGGCGGGGGTAGGCCTGGAAAATGCAGGGTAGCATTCAGTGCCTCCCCTGGACAGATGAGGTATTTAGCGGAATTCCCCTGCCAGGGAACAAATGTGACACCAGGCAGCTTCGTGGAGTGCGGCCCCAAACATTCCAAACCCATTTGGCCGCGTTCCGGAATTCTGATAGTGGCGAGGTTCCATCCTCTGTCTGCAGCAACCTGGGATCTACTAGGAGCCATCCGCGTGTCTTTCCCGAGTGTCTCCTACTGCGGTCTGCCGGGGAAATGCGGGGGTTGGGCTGGATATACAGGTAGCATCTAGTGCATCCCCCTGGACAGATGAGGTAATTAACGACTTCCCCCTTCCAGGGAACACCTGTGACAACAGGCAGCTGCGTGGAGGTTGGCCCCAAACCTCCCCAACCACTCGGCCACGTTCCGGAATTCTGAGTGTTGCGAGGATCCGTCCTCGGTCTGCAGCGCCTGGAATCTCCCAGGAGCCCTCCGCGTGTCTTCCCCGAGTGTCTCCCTAGTGCGGGTTGCCGGGGAAAGGCGGGGGTAGGGCTGGAAAGGCAGGTAGCATCTAGTGGACTCCCCCTGGACAGATGAGGTAGTTAGCGGACTTCCCCTGCAAGGGAACACCTGTGACATCAGCAGCTCTGCGGATGGCGGCCCCAATCCTCCCCCACACACTCGGGGCCAGGGTTCCGGAATGCTGAGTGTGGGGAGGTTTCCGTCCTCTGTCTGCAGCGCCTTGGATCTCCTAGTAGCCCTTCCCGTGTCTTCCCCGAGCGGTCTCCTAGTGCGGTCTTCCGGGGAAAAGAGGGGGGTTATGCTGGAAATGCAAGTAGCATCTAGTTCCTCCCTCTGGACAGATGAGGTATTTAGCGGACTTCCCCCTGCCAGGGGAACACCTGTGAACCAGTCAGCTTCGTGGTGGGCGGCCCCCAAACCTCCCCTCACCCACTCGGCTGTGTTCCGGAATTCTGATTGTGGCGAGCTTCCGTCCTCTGTCTGCAGTGCCTGGGATCTACTAGGAGCCCTCCGCGTGTCTTCCCCGAGTGACTCTTATGCGGCTGCAGGGTAAAGGCGGGGTTGGGCTGGAAACGCAGGCAAAATCTAGTGCATCCCCTTTCACAGATGAGCAAATAGCGGGATTACAACACCCTGCCAGGGAACACCTGTGACAACAGGCAGATGCGTGGAGGGTGGCCCCAAACTCCCTCCCCACTCGGGCCGGGTTCCAGAATTCTGAGTCTGGGGAGGTTCCGTACTCAGTCTGCAGCACCTGGGATCCGCCTAGGAGCACTCCCGCGTGTCTTCCACGAGTGTCTCCTATTGCGGGCTGGCCGGGGAAAGGTGGGGGTTGTTCTAGAAATGCAGGTAGCATCTAGTGCCTACCCCTGGACAGATGAGGTAATTAGCGGTCTTCTTCCTGCCATGGAACACCTGTGACACCAAGCAGCTTCGTGGGGTGTGGCCCCAAACTTCCCCCACGCACTCAGCCGCGTTCCGGAATTCTGAGTGTGGCGAGGATCCGTCCTCTGTCTGCATCTCCTGGGATCTCATAGGAGCCGTCCGCGTGTCTTCCCCTAGAGTCCCATAGTGCGGGCTGCCGTGGAAATGCGGGATTTGGGCTGGAAATGCAGGGTAGCATCTAGTTCATCCCCCTGGACTGATGAGGTATTAGTTGAATTCCCCTTGCCTGGGAAAACCTGTGACAACAGGCATCTGCGTAGGGGACGGCCCCAAACCTCCCCAACCCCACTCGGCCGCGTTCCGGAATTCTGAGTGTGGCGAGGTTCCGTCCTCTTTCTGCAGAGCCTGGATCTCCTAGGAGCCCTCTGCATGCCTTACCCGAGTGTATCATAGAGTGGGCTGCCGAGGAAAGGCGGGGGTTTGGGCTGGAAATGCAGGTAGCATCTAGTGCCTACCCTGGAAAAAAGATGAATTAGCGACTTCCCTGCCAGGAAACACATGTGACAGCAGGCATCTGCGTGGAGGGCGGCCCAAACCTCCCCATGCACTCAGACCCACCGGTCCGAAATTCTGGAGATGCGACGAGTTTCCGTCCTCTGTCTGCAGCGCCTGGGATCTCCTAGGAGCATTCCCGTGTATTCCCCGAGTTCCTCTTTGTGCTGGGCTGCCGGGGAAAGGCGGGGATTTGGCTGGAAATGCAGGGTAGAATCTAGTGCCTCCCCCTGGACAGATGAGGTAATTAGCTGAATTCCCACTGCCAGGGAAAACCTGTGACACCAGGAAGCTGCGTGTAGGGCGCGGCCCCAAACCTCCCCCAAGCACTCGACCGCGTTCCGGAATTCTGAGTGTGGGGAGGTTCCATCCTCTGTCTGCAGCGCCTCGGATCTCCTAGGAGCCCTCCGCGTGACTTCCACGAGTGTCTCCTTGTGCGGGCTGTCGGGAAAACGCGGGGGATAGGCTAGAAATGCTGGTAGCATCTAGTGCCTCCCCCTGGAGAGATGAGGTAATTAGCGGAATTCCCCATGCCAGGGAACACTGTGACACAAGGCAGCTTCGTGGAGTGCGTTCCCAAACCTCCCCCACACACTTGGCCGCGTTCCGGAATTCTGAGGGTGGCGAGGTTCCGTCCTCAGTCTGCAGCGCCTGGGATCTCCTAGGAGCCCTCCGCGTGTCTTCCCCGAGTGTCTCCTAGTGTGGGCAGCCGGGGAAAGTTGGGGGTTGGGCTGGAAATGCAGGTAGCATCTAGTGCCTCTCCCTGGACAGATGAGGTACTTAGCGGACTTCCCCCTGCCAGGGAATACCTGTTACACCAGGCAGCTGCGTGGTGGGCGGCCCCAAACCTCCCCCACACACTCGGCCGGGTTCCAGAATTCTGAGTGTGGGGAGGTTCCGTCCTCTGTCTGCAGCGCCTTGGTTCTCCTAGGAGCCCTTCCCGTGTCTTCCCCGAGCGTCTCCTAGTGCGGGCTTCCGGGGAAAAAAGGGGGTTATGCTGGAAATGCAGGTAGCATCTAGTGCCTCCCCCTGGACAGATGAGGTATTTAGCGGACTTCCCCCTGCCCGGGAACACCTGTGACACCACAGCAGCTGCGTGGAGGGCGGCCCCAAAACTCCCCAACCCACTCGGCAGCGTTCCGGAATTCTGAGTGTTGCGAGGTTCCGTCCTCGGTCTGCAGAGCCTGTGAACTTCTAGGAGCCCTCCGCCTGTCTTCCCCGAGTGTATTCTAGAGCGGGCTGCAGGGGAAATTAGGGGGTTGGGCTGGAAAAGCAGGTAGCATCTAGTGCCTCCCCCTGGACTCATGAGGTAATTAGCGGAATTCCACCTGCCAGGGAACACCTGTGACACCAGGCAGATGCGTGGTGGGCGGCCCCAAACCTCCCCAAAACACTCGGCCTCGTTCCGGAATTCTGAGTGTGGGGAAGTTCCGTCCTCTGTCTGCAGCGACTGGTACCTCCTAGGAGCCCTCCCCGTGTCTTCCCCGAGTTTCTCCTAGTGCGGGTTGCCGGGGAAATTCGGGGGTAGTGCTGGAAATGCAAGTAGCATCTAGTGCCTACCCCTGGACAGATGAGTTATTTAGCGGACTTCCCCCTGCCAGGTAACAGCTGTGACACCAGGCAGCTTCGTGGAGTGCGGCCCCAAACCTCCCACACCCACTCGGTCGCGTTCCGGAATTCTGATTGTGGCGACGTTCCGTCCTTTGTCTGCAGCACCTGAGATCTCCTAGGAGCAATCGGCGTGTCTTCCCCGAGTGTCTCCTAGTTCGGGCTGCCGGGGAAATGCAGGGGTTGGGCTGGATATACAGGTAGCATCTAGTGCCTCCCCCTGGACAAATGAGGTAATTAGCGAAATTACACCCCTGCCAGGGAACACCTGTGACACCAGGCAACTGCGTGGAGGGCGGCCGCAAACCTCCCCCACACACTCGGCCGCGTTCCGGAATCTGAGTGTGGCGA